>NC_083869.1:86107500-86409000 GCF_032452875.1 Bos javanicus
TTATTATGTATTACTGCTGTATTCTGAGCAAGCAATGTTTTTAATTCAACTCCTTTATAAATGTAAATACTTCTGATATCATTAAGCTTACCTTCATTTTAATAAGGTAATGAATATTTAGAATATATAATTTTTAAAATGCTCATTTGAAACCAGATTGAAATGGAAGTAATATATAAACTTTAAGACAGACCTGGTTTTATTGAGGAGCCAAATAAGAAGGTTAAGCTCTGATAATATGCCAAGTAAACTGGAGATCTAGCTTTACAGCAACCAGTAAAATGGCTCAATCAGAACTTTTCAGGCCTGTTGTTCTTCTATTTCTGCTTCACATCCCACTATCTCTAGGGCTTTTCATAACCTCAAAAGCATATCCAGGCTATAAACATTACAGGATAAGTAAACTCATTTAGGTCAGGTCAAAATATGCAATTCTGTAATATATACCTGATTACTTCATTTGTGCATTTCCATTATAATAAAAATTGGAGAATCTCATTTCTGATTCACCCCAGCTGTAGGATTAGGAAGAATATGTATTTTAAAAATGCCCTCCTTGGTCTGGGAACTAAGATTTCACAGGCGCCAACCCCTCCCCCCCCCAAAAAAAACCCCTAAGAGTCTGTCTATAGCATTAACATTTTTGTCTTAAAGTAAAATGTAATACATTATAGATCTAAAAAATTAATAGACCCCAACCTGAGTACCAATTTCTCTATTTTAGACTATTCATTAACAAAATTTTTCCTTTAGAAGATTATGTAAAATGCCAAATGCCAGATACATTTAGAATGGCAGTTGTTTACCTCTCCTCATGAAAAACTGTAATTGTGAATATATCTTTTCCATAAATTTTTTTTGGAAAAAATACAAAACCAAAAACCCATTTATCTTCAAAACAACTGTAAATACTTAGGCTATCTTATAAAAAGGTACATAAAACATTAAGGACTCAGGGACCCTATTCAAAAAACACAGAATCATAACTGGACTAAAGGTTCATGACACCCACGAATATTATACAAACACAAGTGGTTCAAGGAGAATGTACATAAAGGAGATTTCAAACACCAATACAAATATCTGCCTTTCATCCAGAAATGTAAACCAAATACCACTGCCTATTACCTATTCAAAACAAGGGTACTTAGAGCTTCTCCGTCCACATCTTCAGCAATTATGACCAAGGGCTTCCGGTGAGCATTGGCAATTTCAAGAGCAGGAACAATGGATTGGACACTAGAAATTTTCTTTTCACTCAATAGAACATATGCATCTTGGAATTCACATTTCTGACCTGAAAAGCAAAGAACATTTCTCACCAACTTGAGGCCATTCTGCTGAAAATGTCTGCAGTTTAATTTAAATGAAAAACCACTAGAGCAAAGTTCCAGTACACTTTTTTAAAGTGACTGATCAGTTCATGTTTTTCTTTCTCATACACACGAACATTTGGAACACATGAATTTACTTTTGAGGTATGACACTGACAAATGTCCTCAGGGTGTCACATATTAAACTATGCTTAAAAAAAAATTCAGTTACCCATTTGCTCTTACCTTTTGATGTATTAATAAAGTATGGAGAAATATATCCTCTGTCAAACTTCATGCCTTCAATAATTTCTAGTTCATCATTCAGTGTTTTTCCATCCTATGAAAAGTCAAAGAATTCGTTATGTGAATTTCATTACACAAAGACTAGTTTCAAACCAATTAATAAGTAGTTCCCACTTCTCATAAGGAATTCAGATAGAATTATGCAAATATCCCAGGGCATCCAACTCCACTTTTGCAAGAATATGTATTTGAACTAATTTTTTACAGCTAGAAGCCAATATCATCTAAATCAGGACGCATTTACATCCAAAGCCATAGGTTAATAATTCACCCAAACACAATGAGCACATTATTCTGCACAGGTGCCAGTGTTACCTGCGAAGGAATGAAACAGAATACACTTTTGGAAACATATGTAGATCAAATTTTTGTACTTGTAAAACTCAGATTATCAGACATCTGTTTCCATCTATCATTAAAAACAAACTTACCTTTACTGTGATAACACCCTTTCTTCCAACTTTTTTCATGGCATCAGAAATGATGTTGCCAATTTCTTTGTCTCCATTTGCAGAAATTGTAGCAACCTGAAATAATCAAATTACTCTTTCAAATTAAAAGTAAGGCTATATTCCTCAATCACTCCCCTCCCTTTTCTCATTAACTTCCAACTGATATATCCTTGGTGGGATGCTAGAGGCAGGGTGATGGTGGTGGTGAGACAGGCAGAGGGGATTTTAAGCATAATTCTAATGAATAACTGATCCCATTGCAATTTTTAAAAAATTTGATTATTTTCTAATTATTTTTGAAAGAAATGAAATAAACACACAATTATTCTTTTAAACAAAAAGAAAAAAGAGGGAATTCCCTTGTGGTCCAGCGGTTAGGACTTGCCACTTTCATTGCAGGGGCCCAGATTCCATCCCTGGTTGGGGAACTAGGTCCCACAAGCCAGGCAGGGTGGCAAAAAAAAGAAAGAAAGAGCCTAACGACCCATTATCCTTTTTTCCCTTGGCAAATGTGGCAATATTAGAAAATTAAATTATTCATCTTTGATAAACAGCCAAATAACATTTTCCACACAAATGAGTTTTTACTCAGTCACGCAGAACTAAAATGACAACTCATTAAGACTCAAATTATGGGGACTTCCTGGTGGTCCAGGGGTTAAGACACCATGTTCCACTGCAGAGGTTCAATCCCTGGTGGGGGGATTTTTCAAATCTCTAGCAGTGAGAAAAATGCTTCAAATGTTGGTGACTGGGTAATACTGTTATCCTGACACTGTTGTGTAATTATAGGATAAAATCATGTTACTTTAAAAATCCATACCTGAGCAATCTCTTCGGGGGTTGTCACAGGTTTAGACTGCTTCTTAAGTTCAGCAATTACAGCATCAACAGCTAACATCACACCTGGTTCAAGAACATGTATTACAATGCTTATTCCCTCATGGCTCCATGTCAACTAAAATTCTGATTCATGTTAAGTGTATCAATGCCTCATGTTAAGTGTATCAATGCCTCAATGCTTCTGTACCAGTACTCTTCCTAATCACAAGGCAGTTGGATGGCATGCAATGAAACACAAACTTTAATAAATGAAGTACCACAATGCCAAAATTATTTTTAAAAACTGCATTAAAAAAAAAAGTGTACACTTTCAAGAACCTCACCATTCAACTCATTCTATGTAAATCTTTCCCGGTTGAATCATTTCTTACAGGGTCATCCAGCAGACTTCCCCTCCACTGAAGGACACAAAGGACCAAAATGGATCACAGTCCCTTATTTTCAACAAGTGTAACTGTCAAGGATAAGGACTTTCTTGTGGCTATACCCCTGCAAGTTTTTAACTGGCTGAAATTTCCTCATTTAATATGTAATTTATGAACAACCACCTTTAACATTCAATGTCACCACAATACGATTTATTTATGAGAGAATAGTCTTTTCAACTGAGACCAATGCTAGCTCTTTCCTTATTTTGAGAAACGTTACTTCGCAAAAATAATTGAGAGCAATTTGTAATAACAATGACTTTCTTTGGGTCAAACTGCTTTTAATGAGACACATTCATTTGGATCTCCAACACTGAAATAGATGAGATGATACCTCATCCCATTTTCGGAAGCCTAAGTCAGTTTTCACAAATTATTAATAGTATCTCCCTTTACTCTCATGTGCCTCCTAGTTTATGTCTCCTACATGTGGCTGGTAATACACCCCAGAAACAGACAGCAATTCCATGCTGAGGAGATCTTTAAACTGTGGCCTAACTCCCCCAAACAAGTAATAACAAACAAAATTCAGACTCATAACATAATATGTGCTGTTAAGAAGAAACTGCTTTATAAAAAATAAAAACCCATTCTGATATCCTGGGTGACATTTTCTTGAACTTATTGCTTTAGAAATACACAGTACATGCTGCAACTTACAATAAACTTGGTTTGGGGGAGAAATGAGCCAGGGGACAATGACACAGGGATGGATGACTGTGGACACAGGGCACAAGCATCTTAGTCAGTCTCCTCTTTGCCACCTAGCACAATGCCCATCCCATAGTCAGGAATTCAATCACTACTTAGGCATTTTTTTTTTTAAAGATTTAAAAAAATTTTTAGGAGACAGGAGAAACAAGAAAGAATCAACTTTCTAATATAATTTAACAGATAACCTGACAGTTCAAAACACTGTGGTGACAATGAAGAGAGACATTCCTACCTCTCCTGATTTCCACTGGATTAGCACCTTTGCTAATCTTCTCGAAGCCTTCCTTGGCAATAGAGCGTGCCAGTACAGTAGCAGTAGTGGTGCCATCCCCCGCCTCTTCATTTGTGTTATTGGCAACATCTTGAACAAGTTTAGCGCCAATATTTTTATATTTATCTTTTAAATCAATAGACTTTGCAACAGTCACACCATCTTTTGTCACTTTGGGACTTCCCCAACTCTGTTCAATAATCACTGTCCTTCCCTATAATTGCAGAAGGAAAAAAATGCCACAGATTCACACGCTAAGTACTATTTAGCTTAAAATAAAAAGAGCATTTTTCATAATAGGCAATTACTTTAAAACCTCAATGCAACATCTGATCATTTTTATCAGACCTGCTGCATGAATCTCAAGGGCAAGTTCATCAATGTTCTTACAGACAAAATGACTTCATTGCCAAGTGCATAACCTTGGATGAGATGTTGTAAGAGATAAAATTTCTAAAGACTTAACCAACATTACCTTGGGGGATTATAATGAAATTCCAGACCACATAATTCATATTTAAGATTTGTTCAGTGCCTGCTATAATAATAATGTGAAAAGTCACTTTTGAACTTATTTTAAAATTTAGTTTCTAAAATACCAATGGCAAGACAAGAACAGTGCAGCCTTCCTGAGTTGTTCAACATTAAATCTTAAAATATGATGCAAACAGTACTGGTGGCTTGAACCAAAGCTGCTTCTTGTGAGGCATGCAAATGCCATTACTTTGCTCAGTTGGATCACTTTGATATTTGTATTGTCTTCAGCCTGAACTGAAGCATCGCTCCACCCAGTACGATCCATGAAGAGATCTCTTCAATTTACTTGTTACTCCTTATTCACCAATCTCTTCGTTAAATGAGACTTAAAAGCTCATACTTAAGGTACTGTGGATGTTACATTCTTCCACCTATGCCTAGTACTAACTACTGGGAAAGGATCCAAAATTTAACTCAAGCAGGCAAGGGAGATTAATTCTACCTTGAGTATAACCATCCATCTTAAGCTAGGAGTTACCACTTGATTACATCACACTTTGTACAAAATAGTTTCACAAATTTGGCACAAGCAGTTTATGAATATCTAAGAACTGTTTAATAGCTTGGCGTGACTCTTGCCATCGGCAAAATGTTACTCCTTAACAATACTATAAATTACAACAAAATAAGAATACCTTTGGCCCCATAGTAACGGCTACAGCATCGGCTAAAAGGTCTACACCTTGAAGCATTAAGGCTCGAGCATCTGCACCGAATTTTACATCTTTGGCATAAGCCCGAGTGAGATGAGGAGCCAGTGCCCTGGACACTGGCCTCATTTGACGAAGGACTGCGGGTAATCGAAGCATTTCTGAAGGAAAAACAGACAGATCATCAGGACAATACTACCACTACCCGTGGGGTTACAACACAAACATGACACCCATGCAACAGAACGAGAAATATCAGAAATGAACTGGGCTGACGTCTGGCATCCACGATACCTGGGCCTCGGAACCCGCCACCGCGCCCACAACACCGGCTACTAGTGCAATCTTTAAGAGGTCGCCCCATGCCTGACCTACAGAAAAAATGTACGCTCTTCTTCTTCCCCACGGCTATTACTTCCTACGCTAAAAATGAGTTAATATTTCACCGCTAAAATGGCCTTGAGAGCAAATCAGCTGCAAATGTCCCCTGGAAAACCAAGTCTACAAAAAAGGGGCAAGTTATAAACCCAAGTGACCAAGGGAAGGAAAATACTCCTGACGCTGCAAAAATCCGTTTACTAAAATGTGTCTTCATGTATCCACTCGGGGCTACTGTATCAGAGCAGCGGGCAAGGCCACGATGCTGGGGGCGGCGGCCGGGCCCACTCCCAGTGGCCCCACGTGTCTTTCCATCAGGACAGCCAAGCAAGGTCAAAGGTGGAGATGCCATATCCCAGCAGTCCCCCAGGCCAAAAGCCGCTCCCACACGCTGCGACCACCCTCCCTGGCACCCTACACTCGACCACAAGCACAAAAGCCTTCACCGGAGGATCGATGTGAATACAATCGCCTGACTCCGCGCACACTCGTGGGCAAGCCCTCCCTGCTGTGCCCGGCTGGGCGAGCGATCCACGCCGCACGTGACGGGCCCCCGCGTGCACCCACGAGGCCTGGCTCAGCGGGCCCGGGCCTGCGGCGCCGGGGGAAGCTCTGGCTCTCGCCGGCGGACCGGCTCAACGGAGAGGGGAAGGACGGCTCCGGAGTCCGAAACGCACGGGTGAGGCGGCGCGGAGCGGGCGCGTACCTGCGGGGCAGCGGCGCGACGTGCGGGTGACGAGACAGGCCGTCGGCGGCGAGTGAGGGACAGAGTGCAGGGCGCGCACGGCAATGAGCCCGTGTCCCCTCCCTCCGCCGCTCCCCCCGCCCCTCCGCAGCGCGCCTGCGGGCGGTGCCCACCCCCTTCCCGGCCGCCTGGGCCCTGCAATCTGCACGCTCCGCGCGCCAGTCCCGCCCCTCCCTAGCCGCGCCGGGCCAGGCCAGCGGGTTCAGCCCTCTCCGGCTCGTTTAGGCTAGTTCCCGGGCTGCGCGCCGTTCCAGAACGTTCCGGAAAGAGCCTGGCTCTATGTGGGTCAAGGGTCAAACGCGTCATTTCCGGGAGGGGGTGCAAAGGGTTAGTACTTTCACCTAGGCTGGCGGCCTAGAAAAGCCTAGAAAGAGTTGCTCTTTTCTTCCGCCTCCGGGTCCGCGCGTCAGTGGTCTGCGCAGAACCCAGGAAACGAATAGGGGTGCGCGCTGGTGCGGCCACCCCCCTTTCGCGGGGAGGGGCTGGGCGGGAGCGAGCGCGCCTGCGCGTTGGTCAGTTTTTTTTCGCGTTCACGTGTCCGGAGGGTCCGACAGCAGGTCTCTCCTTTTGCCTGTGGCGTGAGAGCAGAGTACGAACTGCGGCAGCCGGAGTCATGGTGAGTCTCGCATGGGCTGAAGGCCGGCGCACCCGGGTTGGTCTGGGGCTCATGGCTAGCAGGCGATTTCCTTTGGGCCTCGCGGGAGGAGTAGAGGTCAGAGACCCGCGCCCGCCCAAGCCCTGGAGAGGCGAGACCCCGCCGACCCTTTCCTCCGAGCAGGGCTCTCTGCACCCGAGTGTGAAGCAGCGCGTGGGTCGGGGGGCGGGAATCCCGACGCACGCCTCCTGCGGGACCTTGGTGGGTATGTAATGGTCTTGAAAAAAGCGTGGCCACAGGTAGAGGAACTTAAGTGTTTAATGACAATTTACAGAAAATCCTTGGAAGGATTGACCTTGGAAGAAACTAAGCTTGTCCTTGAAGCTTGTCTGGCTGCTGACCTGAGGAGCAACAACGACCCCTAACACTCATAGGAGTGGGAAATTAAACGCGGGATTTAGAACTGAATGTTCAGAGGTGTTTGCTTTGAATGGAAAATCTGAACATTGGCGTTATCTTTGAAAGCCACATGTGGCCTGTTTAGAATACATTGTGTTTCAAATTTAACGTTTTTCTCTCCAAAGGCAGGACAGGCATTTAGAAAGTTTCTTCCCCTCTTTGACCGAGTATTAGTTGAAAGAAGTGCGGCCGAAACTGTAACCAAAGGAGGGATTATGCTTCCAGAAAAATCACAAGGAAAAGTATTGCAAGCAACGGTGGTAGCTGTTGGATCAGGCTCTAAAGGAAAGGTAAATGCGGACTGAAATGGAACTCATTTTTATGTGAAATGCGGGGGGCGGGCGGTAGGGAGCCTTGGTTATTATTAAAAAGATCATTCCCCAGTGGGTTCACAAGTAATCTGCTTTCAGCAAAAATGATTGTAATCAGGGAAGAAAAAAAAACACCTTAGTGTATATGATGGAGGAAGAGTTACACGGCATTAAAATCAGTAGGTATAAATTTGAACTTTTAGTCTGACCTCTAACACACTGAAATTGCCCTAATCCTTTAATCCTAATCACTTTGTCTTGCGTGTAAGAACTGGCCTTCCAGTTAGTCTCCAACTGAGGGTTAGACCTCAGACTTCTGAAAGTGTCAGCTTCATTGCATTGTTCCAGGTACCGCTAAGAAAGTTCTAGCAAGGGGCTATTCTGGAGTTAGGAATTGGAAGATTTTGGGCATTCTACTTCAGTCCCTCTTCCCTAAATCTGCTTTGGAGGAACAGAAACTGAATCGCAAAAGTAAATGAAGTATATATTCCAAAGTCAGAAAATTAAGTTTTTAAGTGTTGAAAGAAGTTGAACATGACCATTGTACATATGGTTTTAAAAACTGGTTTACCTCACTTGGTTGTGAAGTAACATATTACTTCAAGTATGTTAATATTTAACGATTAAATAGCTTAAAGTTACTTTTCCCAGTATAATTCTTTGACCCTTTAAACTGAAATCATGTTTTAGTTGAAGCCACTGTGTGTGCCTTATTTCAAAGTGTACCTCTACAGTGATATTTTTGAGTGAAGAACCATGACTTTAAATTACACCACTTGGCCACCAAAGCCCTTTTTAAACATGTGATTGCAGTGCACAGTTGATTAATAATAAAAGTGTAAGTATTTGGTTTGATTAACTAAACGTCTTTACTAATAAACATCCTTGTTTTCTTAAGGGTGGAGAGATTCAACCAGTTAGTGTGAAAGTTGGAGATAAAGTTCTTCTCCCAGAATATGGAGGCACCAAAGTAGTTCTAGACGACAAGGTGTGTAAACTTCATAATATTAAGGATAGGTTAAATATTTGCTATTAGTTTTCTTAACTAATGGTTTCTCTGTTTGCAGGATTATTTCTTATTTAGAGATGGTGACATTCTTGGGAAGTATGTCGACTGAAATAAGTCACTATTGAAATGGCATCACGTGAAGCTGCCCATTCCACTGAAGTTCTGAAATCTTTCATCATGTAAATAATTTCCATGTTTCTCTTTTATAATAAACTAACAATATCCAAGCTAATGACATCCAGTGTCTAAAATTTAGTTTCACTGTACTGGTATAAACATTTCCAAATAAAAATACATAAATCAATGGTTAATTTTTATTTAGTGATTTAAGATGGTTCTTGGGCTTCCCTGGTGGCTCAGATGGTAAAGACTCTGCTTATAGTGCAGGGGACCCAGGTTCAATCCCTGGGTTGGGTCGGTCCCCTGGAGAACGGAATGGCTACCCACTCCACTATTCTTGCCTGGCAAATCCATGGACAGAGGAGCCTGACAGGCTACAGTACATGCAGTCGCAAAGAGTCAGACACAACTGAGCAACTGACACTTGCTTTACAGTTGCTTTAGGGTTCATGGTTTATGTGGGGCCAGATAGAGGTAACCTGCAGAGAACTGGAAAACAAGGTTTTCAATTTTCACGTTGAGGTTAACTTTACTAAGTATATAGTTGATGCTGATTCAAAGCCATGGATTTATGCTAACAACATTCTAAGGAGAAGACAAGTAGCAACATTCTGACTTAATGTACATCAAACATTTAAGTATAGTTCTTCACTTATGCAAATCTAGTATCATATGTCTTATTTAAGTTATATTTTGAAAACCTTAATGAACATTTTCACTACATAGTTAGAAATCCAAGCAAGGTAGGGTGTAATAGCTCACACTGGCTAAGTACCTTGTAAATTCCAGGCTAGGCACCGAGTGACAGTATAGCTAACACTTAAGGATCATTTTCTAGGTGTGAGCTACTGTTGTAGGTACTTGTCATATATCACATGGCTTAATTTTTCGAGAGCATATGAGTCAAGTACCATCAGTCACATCTTGCATATAAGGAAGGTGAGGCACAAAGGGGGTTAAGTAATAACAGGAAACTGCTGCTGCTGCTGCTATGTCGCTTCAGTCGTGTCCGACTCTGTGCGACCCCACAGATGGCAGCCCACCAGGCTCCCCTGTCCCTGGGATTCTCCAAGCAAGAACACTGGAGTGGGTTGCCATTTCCTTCTCCAATGCATGAAAGTGAAAGTAAAGTCGCTCAGTCGTGCCAGACTCTTAGTAACCCCATGGACTGCAGCCCACCAGGCTCCTCCATCCATGGGATTTTCCAGGCAAGAGTACTGGAGTGGGTTGCCATTGCCTGATTTGGAATAGGTAGTCTATATACATTTACATGCTGTCTAAACCGTTAGGGCCTCTGCTTTGTCAGCCCGTTCTAAGCATGTGATAGACATTATTTCAGATAACAACTGGAAAAAGGGAAGGGGTACCTAAAAGTGTCTGACAATTAGGTTATCTAGTATACAGTTTATTGATTTTAACAAATAGGAAACAGAGAACTGGACAAATAGCTTGATTTAGGAGCCAGGAGAATTAAGATTTGAACCCAAACAATCCTACACTGGAGTTCAGTACCAACTCCTAATCTTGACTGTCTCTCAGCTACCAGCAATTTTTGCCTTGCAGTCAAATCTGTTTTCTAGTTTTGGTTGCTCATAAGCTAGTCTATGATAATGTCTTTTAAAAGTTGTATTCCATATTTGTCTTGTGGAATCAAAGTCTAAATTTTAAGTGATAAATGAATAATCTCAACTTTGGATAATATCCCCATCAATAAAATAGTATGTTTGTGTATTTATGATTTCTTTGGAAGCAATGATGCTAAAGCTGAAACTCCAGTACTTTGGCCACCTCATGCAAAGAGTTGACTCATTGGAAAAGACTCTGATGCTGGGAGGGACTGGGGGCAGGAGGAGAAGGGGATGACAGAGGATGAGATGGCTGGATGGCATCACCGACTCGATGGACATGAGTTTGAGTGAACTCCGGGGGATGGTGATGGACAGGGAGGCCTGGTGTGCTGCGATTCATGGGGTCGCAAAGAGTTGGATATGACTGAGTGACTGAACTGAACTATTTATGAAATGTTAGTGACATTTTGCTGTATAAGGCTTTTTTGTCATATTTAGGTTAAAAAAAGGAATGCCTATTTTTAGAGAACCCATATGGGCCATCAGTTTCCTACTGTGTGCCAGGCACAGCTAATGTGCACTGTAGATTGTAATCCTGTAAGCACAGATTTGTTTTAGCAATGAGAGAACTCACAGACGAAATGAAGAAACTAACTCAAGGCCATGTGGTCGGTAAACTGTAATTAGGAATCCAGTCCAAGGTCTATGACTTTCTCATTCATGATTGTTTTCCCAGGACCCAAGGAAATATGAACGTTTTGAGATCTAAGAGGAGTTTACAAACCTTATTCATCCTCGGAATTACTTGCCATCTTAAAATTTCAGGGCTCTGTCCATAACCTAAATCAGAAGGATGGGAGGATTCTTTTTGTACCAGAGAAGTTGTCCTTGTCTAGCAGAACTGCTAAAGAATCACTTTATAGATTGTGAGATTATATTAAAAATTAATAGGGAAAAGAATTTTGGCATGAGAAATTTGGGCCCAAAATCTGGGAATTGGGGATGTGGACCCATGTGTTTTAGAGAGGTGTGTTGGCATTTACTTTTTGTTCAACAGGAAAATAGTAAGGAGAAAGGTAAAACAGGTAAAATTCTGACTGGAATTTTAATGATGGCCTTACCATTTTTGAGCTCTTGCCAGGCATTGTTCTAGTGACTTAACATAAAATCCTACTTACCTGTGTAATCATAGCAATACTGTTTGATGTTCTTTGCCTCACAGGAGAAGGATGCAGATAGGTAGAGGAACTTGCTCAAGGTAACATAAATTTTAAGTCATAGGTTGGAACTGAACTCAACCTTGTCTGACTTCAAAGTCTGCATTTCACTATTCTACACAAAAAATTTTTTTAAAAATTGAGAATAAAATTACCAGGGTGCTATTCTGCTGTGGAAGTCGTTACCATTATCAAGATTATGATTTTTTTCCTCTATTGCTCCAGAAACTATGCTTTACAGAAAGTTAATTTTAAAAATTGACATTATAAAATAGGTATTTTTTCATTTTTTATTGTAGTAAGAACACTTAGTATGAAATACACCTTAACAGATTTTTAAGTGTACATTAAAATATTGAATAAATGAAACTTTATGCCCATTGATTAAAAACTCATTTTCCCCTCCCCCTAGTCCCTGGCAACCACTGTCCTAGTCTCTGCTTCTACAGCTATTTTAGATACTTCATGTATGTGGAATACAGTATTTTGTCCTTCTATGATTGGCTTATTTGACTTAGCTTATTGTCCTCAAGGTTCATTTTGTGTTGTCAAGTATTTAAAGCTGAGTAATAATTCCATTGTATGCAATACCATGTTTTCTCCATTCATACAATAGGTGGACATGATGCTTCCACAGCTTGGCAATTGTAAACAGGGCTACAAATTCAGATGAGGGTGCTAATATATCTCTCTCTGAGATTCTGATTTCACTTCTTTCAGAAAAATACTCAGAAGTGGGGTTTCTGAATAGAAAGAACTATGGTAGTTCTATTTTTAACTTTTTGAGGATCCTCCAAACTGCCACAGTGGGCACACCATTCTGGTTTACCACCAACATGGATTGTAAGGTTTTAGGGCTGTGAATTTGTCACATTTGTTTCCTAATTTGTGCAGTTTTTGTTTCTAGTAAAATCTCATTCTTCTAGTACACTTTTTTTTTTGAAATATAAGTAATTCATTGATCCATTTAGTGTACAGTATATGTGTCTGACTTTTTTTTTAACCAATGGTTAACTTTATTGGATTACCCACTCTTCCCACCTCTACTCCCCTGCCCCCAAATTTGAGATGTCACGTTTATCATACATAAAATTTTTAAACAAACATATTCCTGGATTTTGCAGTCTGATCCATTGATCTCTCTATCCTATCACAGTGTTTTCAATATAAACATATATTTGTTTGATACCCTATATGGCAGTTCCTCCCTGTACTCTCAATAGTGCACTTACCTGGCTGTGAGCATTTTTAACTTCTGGGTAAGGGCTGCCAGCGGAGAAGGCAATGGCAACCCACTCCAGTACTCTTGCCTGGAAAATCTCATGGATGGAGGAGCCTGGTAGGCTGCAGTCCATGGGGTTGCTAAGTCGGACATGACTGAGCAACTTCACTTTGATGCACTGGAGAAGGAAATAGCAACCCACTCCAGTGTTCTTGCCTGGAGGATCCCAGGGACAGGGGAGCCTGGTGGACTGACGTCTATGGGGTCACATAGAGTTGGACACGACTGAAGTGACTTAGCAAAGGGCTGGCAGATTGCTCTCCAGCATGATACCAGGTCATGCCTCATCCAGCAAGTTAATTGCTGTTTTCTCTGCACCTACACCAAAATGGACTTTAGAACTTTTTATTTATGTGAAGTCTATTTAAATGCCTTTCTTTTTTTTTAACCCTTAAGCAATCTGTATGAGAGAGCTCAATCAAACCTAGGTTCTAGACCCTGTGTAGCTTACATAGTCATTCAGTCAGTTCAGTCGCTCAGTCGTGTCCAACTCTTTGCGAACCCATGAACCGCAGCATGCCAGGCCTCCCTATCCATCACCAACTCCCGGAGTCCACCCAAACTCATGTCCATTGAGTCGGTGATGTCATCCAACCATCTCATCCTCTGTCGTTCCCTTCTCCTCCTGCCCTCAATCTTTCCCAGCATCAGGGTCTTTTCCAATGAGTCAGCTCTTCGCATCAGGTGGCCAAAGTATTGGAGTTTCAGCTTCAACGTTAGTCCGTCCAATGAACACCCAAGACTGATTTCCTTTAGGATGGACTGGTTGGGTCTCCTTGCAGTCCAAAGGACTCTCAAGAGTCTTCTCCAACATCACAGTTCAAAAGCATCAATTCTTCGGCCCTCAGCTTTCTTTATAGTCCAACTCTCACATCCATCCATACATGACCACTGGAAAAACCATAGCCTTGATTAGTCGGACCTTTGTTGACAAAGTAATGTCTCTGCTTTTTAATATGCTGTCTAGGTTGGTCATAACTTTCCTTCCAAGGAGTAAGCGTCTTTTAATTTCATGGCTGCAATCACCATCTGCAGTGATTTTGGAGCCCAGAAAATAGTAGTTATGTGATAGTTGACAAATCATCTCAACCTCTCAGGGTTTAAGAATTAACTGTAAAAAAAAAAAAAAGGGCCACTAGATGTTCCTTAACATTTTGAATCAAGCCTGATATTTTTTTTTCTTAAACTTTAATTGTATTAATATTTAAAACTAGATAATCTGTTTGTGGGCTTCACAGGTATCTCAGTGGTAAAGAATCTGCCTGCCAATGCAAGAGATGTGGGTTTGATCCCTGGGTGGGAGAGATCCCCTGGAGAAGAAAATGGCAACCCACTCCAGTATTCTTGCTGAGATAATCTCATGGACAGAGGAGCCTGGGGGGCTACAGCCCAGGGGTCACAAGTCAGACATGACTGAAGTGACTGATCATGAACGCATGCAATGTGTATGTAGGTAAAAATTCAAAAGGATGTACATTGAAAAGATTCCTTCTCATCCCTGTGTAGTAGCCACCTGGTTCCATCCCTGGAGGCACTGGTGTTACAGTTTCTATTCTTTCTTCCAGGGGTGTTTTATGTATACATATGTATTTGTGTGTGTATACATATGTATCTCATGCATATGAAATATATATATACTTTTCAAAAGTAAAATATTCTGTACACACCAATTGGCACCTTGCCTTTTATTTTTATTTTTTGTATTAACAATTTTGTCTTAGGAATTAATCTATAAAGTATATATAAAAGTTTTCATTCTCCTTATAGCTGTATGACGTTTCATTATATGGATGAACCTAAATTTAAGCATTTCCTATTGATTGATATTTAAATTCTAAACTTAGGCTCCTAGAAATAATTCTGAAATAAATAAAAATTTGCATAGATTTTATATCTTTAAGATAAACTGCTGGGCATGAAATTGCTATGTTCAAAGGGTCATTGTTACTTAGTTGCTAAGTTGTATCTGACTCTTTTGCAACCCCATGAGCTATACAGCCTGCCAGGCTCCTCTATCCATGGGATTTTCTAGGAGTGGGTTGTCATTTACTTCTCCAGGGGATCATCCTGATGCAGTTATTGAGCCTGCGTCTTCTGCATTGACAGGCAGATTCTTTACTATTGAGCCTCCTGGGAAGCCCATGTCAACAGTTATGTGAACCTTAATCATACACACACACACACACACACACACACAAACATCTTCAAGTTGCCCTTCAGAGAAGTTCTACCGATTAATAATCTTACCAGCAATGTATGAGATTGTTGATTTCCTCCCACTCTCAATAATATAGGATGTTATGAATTTTTATTTTTCCAAAGAAATCATTTTAATTTATCTTTATGGATAAGGGTGTTCTCATGTGTTTAAGAGCCATCTCTATTTTCTTTCCTGTTAACTGTTCCTATTGACTGTTAATATTTGCTGCTCACTTTCCTACTGGGTAACTGGCCTTTTATGATTTGATATCCTTATCATTCACGGAAATTGGTTCTTTGTGGTAAGTTTTTTCCTTCAGTTTATAATTTGACTTTGATTTCTTTTATGCTTTGAATTTGCAGGAAGTCATTTTGGTATAGCTGAATAAATAAAATTTTCCATTATAGCTTCTAGTTATTATTTCAAACTCTGAAAAGTCTCCAATAGAAGGTTCTTCCATAGTTTCTTTAGGTATTTTTATGGTTTTTGGTTTTTGTATTTTTTCAATCTTGAGATTTTCCTGTTATAAGAGATAAGAAATGGATCCAAACCCTTGTCTTACAAGTTAAGCCCCTTTCTTTAAGATGTTAAAATTTAGCCAAACTCTTAGAAAACACTTTTCAGTCTCATTTTGCCTAGAGATTTGACTTGGAAAAAACATCAGTGGGTACTTACTTTTCTGACTTCTTATTTCAAAAGACCAATTTATTATAGTATTTTTAAGTCATTCATTTAAAAAAGTTTTTTTAAATTTTAAATTTATTTGGCTGTACTGGGTCTTAGTTGCAAGTGCAAACTCTTAGTTATGTCATGCGGGATCTAGTTCCCTGACCAGGAATCAAACCCAGGCCCCCAGCACTGAGACTGCAGTCTAAGCCACTGGACCACTAGGGAACTCCCCATTCACTGTCTTAGGCACTAGAGATACAGGGATGAATAAAATCAGTACAGTTCAGTTCAGTCGCTCAATCATGTCCGACTCTGCGACCCCATGGACTGCAGCACTCCAGGCTTCCCTGTCCATCCCCAGCTCCTGGAGCTTACTCAAACTCATGTCCATTGAGTCGGTGATGCCATCCAACCATCTCATTCTCTGTTGTCCCCTTTTCCTCCTGCCTCCAACCTTTCCCAGGATCAGGGTCTTTTCAAATGAGTCAGTTCTTCACATCAAGTGGCCAAAGTATTGGAGTTTCAGCTTCAGCATCAGTCCTTCCAATGAATATTCAGTACTGATTTCCTTTAGGATGGACTGGTTGGACCTCCTTGCAGTCCAAGGGACTCTCAAGAGTCTTCTCCAACACCACAGTTCAAAAACATCAATTCTTCGGCGTTCAGGTTTCTTTATAGTCCAACTCTCACATCCATACACGACTACTGGAAAAACCATAGCTTTGACTAGACAAAGCTTTGACGGACCTTTGTTGGCAAAGTAATGTCTCTGTTTTTTAATATGCTGCCTAGGTTGGTCATAGCTTTTCTTCCAAGGAGTAAGCATCTTTTAATTTCATGGCTGCAGTCACCATCTGCAGTTATTTCGGTCCCCCCCAAAAGAAAGTCTGTCACTGTTTCCACTGTTTCTCCATCTAATTGCCTTGAAGTGATGGGACCAGATGCCATGATGGTAGTTTTCTGAATGTTGAGCTTTAAGCCAACTTTTCACTCCTCTTTCGCTTTCATCAAGAGGCTCTTTAGTTCTTCTTCGCTTTCTGCCATAAGCACAGTGTCATCTGCATATCTGAGGTTATTGATATTTCTCCCTGCAATCTTGATTCAAGCTTGTGCTTCAGCCAGCGCAGCGTTTCTCATTTACTCTGCAAAGAAATTAAATAAGCAGGGTGACAGTATACAGCCTTGACACACTCCTTTCCCTATTTGGAAACAGTCTGTTGTTCCATGTCCAGTTCTAACTGTTGCTTCCTGACCTGCATGTAGGTTTCTCAAGAGGCAGGTCAGGTGGTCTGGTATTCCCATCTCTTTAAGAATTTTCCAGAGTTTGTTGTGAATAAAATGGGCAGAAGTAAACAATTAAATTAATAACATAATTTTAGAAACTGGTGTCATCTAGAAAATAAAGGTAGAAAATGCTCCTAACTTCATGAAAGACATTAGGTGCCCTATGGAAAAAAGGAAATGATAACTGTCTGTTGTGACTTCTGTCTTCTGATCATATCTTTCCTTCCTGAAGATTCAGGAACTACTGTATTAGTTATCTACTGCTGCTTAACAAATCATCCCAAACTTAGTGGCTTAAAACAACAGTATCTCACACAGTATCTGGACATCAGAAATTTGGGATCTGCTTTTCCCAAATTTTAATGAGGCTACCATCGGCCAAAGGTTTGACTGGGATCTGCAAGTTATACTTCCAAGATGGTTACTCTTGCTGGCAAGTTGATGCTTGCTTTTGGCAGGAGCTTCAGTGGATCCCTTGTGGGCAACTTGAGGATCCTCACACATGACAGCGTCTTAGCTTACCCAAGGGAGGTGAGCTGAGAGAGCAAGGCACAATGTCTTTTATGGCCTAACATCAGGAGTCACACAACATCATTTTCAAAGTGTCCTATTTTGATTAAACAGGTCCGCCCTATTCAGTGTGTGAGAGAACCAAAGGTGTTCTTCATTTGGTTGTCTCTCACACTGAGGAGATGATAATCACTGGAGGACATCTTGGCAACTGGCTACCACAACCACTAATTGGTCAAATATTCTAGAGATAAAAATGAAGTGCTGTGGAAGCTGAGTATCTCACTTATTTGTAGTCAAAATTGTCTTGTTTGAACTTTATAAATTCAAAAAATTTTGTCCATAACAATTTTTATGAAGAGAAATGAATTTTCAAATAATATGTTAAAAATGTACAAAACTACATATATAACTACTTTTTGTTCAGCTGTGAACATACATCTCCATACTTCACTGCTGCTTCAATTTTGCTTGGCCTGGAACGAAATTGCCTCTATGAAATGCCCTCAATAAATGCTATTTCATGGCACATTTCAAGTACTTCATGCATTGGTCAGTGCATCAGCTTTGCTCTTAGGCTGGCTTCCTTCAAGTCAAGAGGTTTGATGCAGCCCCAGACTTGACAAGGTTCAACGGCACAAAAAAGGGACTATCTCTTTTACTGTCTCCTCAAGAGCAAGAAAACCTTTCCCCAAAGTGCTCCATCAGGTATCTTTTCATAGCTCCTTAAGCTAAAATGGAGTCATATGCTCACCCTTCAAACATTGGCTTAGGCCAACAAGGATTTATCCCTCAGCTAAAGATGGGTTTACCTTTCCCTGCTCAAATTGGGAGAGATGAATATCGAGCAACAGTAAAGTCTCTTCGCAAAGAGCATGTGTCCAGGAGTGTGGATAGCAAACAGGCAACCATCAACCAAAGACATTTTGTCTGTAGTATAGTAATTTACATATCCTCCTTTCCTATTCATTTTTAAACTTTTTGAAGAAAGGAGCTTATACATCTTATTCATGGTTCTCAGCTCTTGCTCAGTGCCCAAACACAATGGGCATTCACTATTTTAGCTGGATTTTAAACCTCCCCAAGGAGGATTTCATATTGCATAGATGGTTTTGAAATTGCTTATGATTTTTGGATTTACAGAGTATTTTCTTCTAAAACTTTTGAGAGACTTTAAAATTAATTAATTTTTGCTGCAATGGGTCTTCATTGCTGCAGACAGGCTTTCTCTAGTTGCGGAGAGCTTCTAGTTGTGAGCTTCTCACTGCAGTGGCTTCTCCTGTTGCAAAGCACAGGCTCTAGGGTGCCTGAGCTTCAGCAGTTTCAGCTCACGTGCTCTAGAGCACAGGCTCAGTATTTGTGCTCCACGGGCTTGGTTGCTCCATGGTATGTGAGATCTTCCGAGACCATGGATCAAACCCATGTTCCCAGCGTTGCAAGGTGGATTCTTAACCACTGGACCACCAGGGAAGCCCCCAAAAGATCATACTCTTATGAGGCAGAAGGAAAGAACTGCTGTGCACTGGTTTCATTCCCCCCACCCCCGCTACAAACACACAAACCCTTTTATTTGATAAACTGTTCAAAGTCTTACAGTCAACAAGGAAGAGAATTTAGACTTCTTGAATCTCAGTCCAGAGTTATTTTCATTTGTTCATCTTGCCTTTAAAAAAAAACTACTTCTTTAACCAAAATATTCAAGTAACCCATTTTTACATGTTACTGTTATTACTGATCATGCTCTTTTCTTCTTCCCCCCACTCCCTAAATTAATTGTGGTTATAGAATTATTGTTGTTTGGAGGTCTGCAGACCTCCAATCTGCAGACTGACAGATTAAACGTCAGATTAAAATGTGAAGGTTATGAGCTAGAAACATTTCAACCATAAAGACCAAGGTTCTTCCTGTAAACAAGGCCAGAATTGACATCACAATGTAACACAATTAGACTTTTCAAAGAGATGAATACGCATTTTGTTCCTGAATTTAACACCTACTTACTCCCATTTTCTTTTGTTCTTTTAAGATGGGTTTAAACAGTATTTAAGTATTACTACCAGCCATGAAATTAAAAGATGCTTACTCCTTGGAAGGAAAGCTATGACCAACCTAGATAGCATATTCAAAAGCAGAGACATTACTTTGCCAACAAAGGTCCGTCTAGTCAAGGCTATGGTTTTTCCAGTGGTCATGTATGGGTGTAAGTTGGACTGTGAAGAAAGCTGAGTGCGGAAGAATTGATGCTTTTGAACTGTGGTGTTGGAGAAGACTCTTGAGAGTCCCTTGGACTGCAAGGAGATCAGTCCTGGGTGTTCACTGGAAGGACTGATGCTGAAGCTGAAACTCCAATACTCTGGCTACCTCATGCAAAGAGCTGACTCACTGGAAAAAACCCTGATGCTGGGAGGGACTGGGGGCAGGAGGAGAAGGGGACGACAGAGGATGAGGCACCACCAACTCGATGGACATGAGTTTGGGTAAACTCTGGGAGTTGGTGATGGACAGGGAGGCCTGGCGTGCTGTGATTCATGGGGTCGCAAAGAATCAGACACAATTAAGATAATGTTAAGATGAGCCCCTTCAACTATAGGTAACTGATATTTACAGCTTGGGGACTACCACACAATCTGGGATATTATAACTGAATCCTTGGAGTAAGGGAGGTGAGGTTGTCCACAGACCTAAGAATCTGCTCTCTACAGATCCACCCATCTCTCTCTTAGGGTGGCAACATTTAGGGGCTGCTTGTCTTAGATTCTCACTGTATTTATTAAGAGAACTGGTGATTTGCACGGCTGTCTCCATTGCTAGACTCTAATCTAATCTATCCTTAAGGATGGGGCCTTTTTATACTTTTACCTCAGTGCCAAACACACAGTGGGGCTTAATAAACACTTGTTGGATGAATAAATTTTTAGCACTTATAAGTTAGTGATGGAGTTGTCCTTTCTCTTGAAAAGTTACCAGTTTCTACATCTTCCAGAAAGAAGAAATCTTTATTTAAAGGCAAATAGGCTTCCCATATTAAATGCTTCTGAACGAAATTCCAAGTCATGACAGTTATTCAGCTTTGCACTAATTTTAACCACCCTCTCATCCACTCCTGGCTTTCATCTTTGGAGACTCTGTTACATGTCTCAGCATTCTTAATACACCTTTAGGTGTACTTGATGGATGGGATATCTGATGCTTTCCTCTCTTGGAAATTACCCTACTATATGCATTGTTTACTAATTTAACTGTCTTCCCATCTGATAACCTAAGGCCTCCCTCATCCCAGATCAAACATTTTAAGATATCCAAGCAGGAACCAAAAAAAAGTTTGCTAATACGTCTGTGATTCCATGACTTAAGAGAAAACTTAAAACTTGCAACAAAGGAAAACTGAAATTCTGGGATGTACAACACCCACCGTCGATGAAGGGGCATTCATTTTCTCCTCCTGCTTCTGACTTGCAAAAAAATACAAGCTAATTTTGTCTGCTTAACACACAATACCCGATGTCCCCTCTACCCCCAGATAATTGGCATCTGGGTCTCTTATCTACACAAAGTGGTCAATGAAAGATCCTTGGCTTTGAAGTTAGCGGATGGCGGAAATACCGTTTTACACTCTAAGCCCGAGTTTGATTTGAAATTGGTCGATTTCATGCAGGGTCTGTGTAATTTTCCAAGACTGCTGACCTGTTTTTCACTTTGCACATCTAGGCAGATTTCGGGACAGACTTACGCTTCTCTAGTATTTGCTTGCACAACGGACAACTGAAACGGTCGCCATTGTGCAAGCTCCGTTCTTCCAGTTAACTAACGTAAGCCCAAGGAGATGCACAACGCGTTACGCCGAATTTGCACATTCCCACTTGGGGATGGTGGCTCTCTGCGCTGGCCGGCGGAATTCCCTTTGCTACTCACTCTAGTCCTTGGCAGCCGGGTCTCTCCCTCCTTCCACTTCGTCGTCAGTGAGTCGTCGGCTGTTCCTTTTCTTGTCCCCCTCCCTCCGCCAGCTGGCCCTTTCAGGGACTCCTCCGGTTCCTCCCACCCTGCCCCGCGCGGGCTACGGCTGTGCCGTCAGCAGTCGCCCCTCCCCGGCGCCCGGGCCAGGAACGCCGCTCCGCCCCGCCCCCCGCGCAGGCAGCCGTCCCCTACATCCGGGTACCGACTCCAGCCGCCCAGACTCTGGCACTATGGTCATGGCGGAGGGGACGGCTGTGCTGAGGCGGAACAGGCCGGGTACTAAGGCTCAGGTACTATCTCTGCACCTTTAGTGGAGGGGGAGGGGGCTCTTGGTGCCGAGCAGAGTCGCACTTTGAAGCTGGATACCTCTGAGAGGAGGATGGGCCGGGGGCGACCGGCGGACTGGCGCGGGCACTGGTGCCCGGCCTGCTCTTCCGGAGCCTCAGCCCCTCGGTTTGGCTGAGGCGGCGGCGGCGGCCCTTGAGGCCTGCGTAGCTCCGACTGGAGGGTGGGCGTGAGGGGGGCGTGGGGGCGGCCGAGACCCGGGCTGGAAAGCCTGTTAGCAGCCACTGCTTGTTGTCGCCTTTTGCCTGATCTCCAGTGACCAGTGTCTGAGGGGTGCGGCCGGCCAGGTGGAGACCCTGAGGTTCTATGAGGGTCAGCTAGGGTGGGAGGGGTGTAAACAGCCTACCTTGTCCTGCCTTCCAGTTCCTATCTGGCTTGTGACGTGCCCGACTCCTGACATCCAGCTTGTCTAGCCGGCTCCGGGAGTCCATAATTCACTTTATCCTCCTCCTGCTGTTTGCTTTTGACCACTTCTCACTCTAGCTGTTCTCTGGTCCAGCAAGTTTTCATCATCAGGCTGGGACTTGTTAGATGTCATTCCTTGTGAATTTCTTTGTTATTATGTGTGAAGCATAAGGAAGGAACTGATTATAATTTTATCAACTTTTAGTAGGGCGGTACTTGGGGTGAGTTGGTCCTTGTGTCAGTATTGATTCTTGGGATTTGCAAAAGACGAGTGCTCTTCACATTCCTAAAACAAATCAAATAGGGTAGTTAGACCTCATCTGATTAACCTGCCAGGTGAAATGGTTTGCAATTGGGTACATGCTCCAAAATCAGAAGAGATGTTATAATGTGATTTTAAAGAAAAAGAGGTAAGTGTATGTGTGGGGTGGCGAGCAGGGTAGGGGACCAGATGCAACCGTGCAGCTACTACCTTATGCCAGATAATAGATTTTTAATGCCTTGCACAGAATTTGGGAAGGGATGTCCTTTCAAAGGGAACTTTTAGATCCAGGCATCTTCCCAGATCCATGTTACAGATAAGGAAACTGAAGCCCAGAAATTAGACTGCTTTTGATAAAGGTTACAGTCTCCATATTCGATTTGTACTTAGTTCACTAGTGACCTTTTCTTTTTCACAAATTGCTTCTAGTACTGAATTTTAGAGAGTTCAGTTTGAAAGCCTTTTGTTTTTATAGTCATGTTTTATTGTGTCAGTTTTATTGGCAGTTTTATGGTCATCCTACTTGGAATTTGTATATTATTTGTGCTTTATACTGTTTCCAAAATTTCTTTCTTTATAAATGATCTTTTCTCAGATGCTTTTAATTCTCATTCTGTGGAAACATTATTTCTGATTCTTTTAAATGATGAACTTTTATATTTTTGTATTTAGAAGTGAATTTTTTGTACTCACATAAGAATCATCCATTTTTACTGATTCAAAAGTTATTAATTTTGAAAGGATAGACAATCATAGATTTTAACTCAGTATTGTAACACGCCTATTTGCTATGTTATGAATAAGTCACATATAGAAAGCTCTTTTGCTTTTTTCCACATAGTCATAGATCACAGTTGTTAAATAAAATGTAATAGAAAAGTTTAGGATTTTTTAAAAAGAAGTACTTAAGCAGCATTCTGCCTGTCTTTTGTATATCACACTGATTTCCTTCCTGAAATGGGTCTACTCTAAAATGATATATTTAGAATTAGAGTATCTTTCTACTTTTTTTTTAATTGGTTAGGTTGGATTATAGGCACATAGTTGTTTTTCAGTAAATGTTTTACTGAATTAGATGAGAATGTTCATTAAGCTGGATTTTTGGCTCCTCTTTTAAGTGTTTTAAGTATGAGGCAAGCATTTAATTCTTAATTAACTTTTTACATCTTTTCTATGTATTACTATATGTGTTTTCTAATATTTTAAAAACAGAATACAAACTATTTTTTATTTTTTTAAAAATGAAAAAATTTGCAAAGTGTAGTAATAGAAACATTTGTCACTACAAATCAGGAAGAATTTTAAAACTACTTTCTAATAATATGTGGATAATATCTAGGAAGAGACATCCTAAAACAATTTCCAGAAAGTCATTTTTATGTCTTAACTTTTAAAATAAATTTAGTTCATTTTCATTCAGAATAGGCAAATATTAAAAAAGAAAAGATATGAAATGCTTAAGACACTTAAATGGTATACCATACCCATCACGTACTCTCAGAACTAGGACATTACTAATATAGTTAAATCCTTCTGTATCACATTCTTCTGTCTTCTACCCACTCCTAGTCAGTAATGGTGATTATCATTCCTTTTTTTTTTTCTTTAAACTTTTTACTGTTACGTGCATTATATTTATAAATATCTTTTGCAATTAAACTTTTATTAATGTGATATCAAACACTGTATTCTTCAGTTTGCTCCAATTTTTAGAGACTTATTCACGTTGACTGATGCAGGGTTATAGATTTTTGGTTTACTACTACCTTTTCCCAGACATTTATTGAATACCTACAATGTGTCACGAACACTTCGGTGAATGTCTGTGAACTGGGCTATCTATAGAGCAGTTCAGAACCAGTACAAGGTGATCCATAAAAATATTCCCCTTAAAAGAAGATTGTTTGAACTTTTCTGGTAGTCCAGTGATTAAGCCTGGCTGCCGGGCTTCCCTGGTGGCTCAGTGGTGAAGAGTCCACTTGCTGATAATGGAAGAGACACAGATTGCATCCCGGATTCAGGAGAATCCCACATGCTTAAGAGCAACTAAGCCCACGTGCCACAACTATGGAACCTGTGTGCTAGAGGCCCAGGATCTGCAACTCCTGAGCCCACCTGTGGCAACTACCGAAACCATAGCCCCCGCTCTCTGCAATTAGAAAAAGCCCGAGTGCAGCAACGAAGACCCAACACAACCAAAAAATAAATAAAATTTTGAAAAGTAGGTTGTTCTTTTTAAATGATTCATTTTTGATGGTGCTCACATTTTGATTTAGAAATTTAAAACATCATTTGCAATTAGAATTGTAATTTATTATAATATCCGTCTTAAATAATACTTAATGGAGTAGTAACTGCTATTCTAGCTATTCTCTTTGGGTAAAAACTGATGAAGTTTTTTACTGCCTGGATATTTTTTTTCATTAGAACTTTTGGAAAAATATTTAACCACCACAAACAAAGTTGTGCTGGACTTGTCAATTAATAACACATGAAAGGTTTCTGAGAGCCATATTTGAGGGGTCTATGGTTGAGAAAACTGTAACTTAGAATTCAGTTAAATAAAATCTTGGTGTTCATTTAAAACATTGAATAAAATTTCTTTTACTTACTAATAATCACATTGTTTAAAATATGAAAATTTTTCTTCTCCCCTGGTATAACTTTGGATCTTTGTTAAGAATTGAAATTAATCATAATAGTATTGCATCTTCTTTGTAACTTTGTATATGCTTTAACCATGACATTTTTTCTTATAGGATTTCTATAATTGGCCTGATGAATCCTTTGATGAAATGGACAGTACACTTGCTGTTCAGCAGGTAATAATAATAGTTTCTTTTGCAACTCCAATAACCTAAGCATTTTATCTCCCTTGGCATAGTTAAGTATTCCTATATCTTTTAGCACAAACCAGAATCCATGGAATTATTGGGGTGCCTGCTTAAAACTTTTATCAAACCTCATTTTGTTTTAAGATGGCATATTAAACTATCATCAAACTTAAATACATTTTATTATCTATTAAAATATACCAAATTAGGGTATAAAATTTGACTTTGCTGCTGCTAAGTCGCTTCAGTCGTGTCCGACTCTGTGCGACCCCATAGATGGCAGCCCACCAGGCTCCCCGTCCCTGGGATTCTCCAGGCAAGAACACTGGAGTGGGTTGCCATTTCCTTCTCCAGTGCATGAAGTGAAAAGTGAAAGTGAAGTCACTCAGTCGTGTCCGACTCCTAGCGACCCCATGGACTGCAGCCCACCAGGCCCCTCCGTCCATGGGATTTTCCAGGCAAGAGTACTGGAGTGGGGTGCCATTACCTTCTCCGAATTTAATTCACAAATAATTGAATGCTTAAGTAGAATAATATAAGTATAAAGAAGTAAAGTGTACTCATTATTCATTTGGTAATTGAACATTAGAGAACATGCTTGGCTTGCAGGATCTTAGTTCCCTGACCAGGGATTGAATCTTGGACCCTGGTAGTAAGACTACCACGTCCTAACCACTCTCCAGGGAACTGTCAGGGAATTCCCATAGTTACTACTACTACTTTTGTCTCCCTCCAATATATTTGAAAATTTGTTTCCACTACCAAATAGCTCACTAAGACTGTGATTATCCAGCAGGTGATAGCATGTTTGGTTTGAAAAACCCCTCAGGAGATTTTTAAGCATTTTTACTGAGAACCGTATTGTATACTATGTTGGGTTTAAAAAAAAAAAATTAATCCCAAATGAATAAAATCTGGAAACTGGGAGAAAAAAGTTTCCATAGCTAATTCTTAAAAATCACATTAAAGGTTAATAAAAGGATGACTGAAATTGGCTGTGCTAGTATATTAGTCAAGGCTGTTGGATTTTGATAGCTAGATAGTTAAAGTAGATAGCTATTTGGATTTATTGTGTTGTTTAAAAATATTGGAAAACAAAATGAAAATACAGTTGAATTCTTTGAGTAGTAAAAATTTGACAGGGATTTCCCTGGTGATCTGGTGGTTAGAACTCGGTGCTTCCACTGCGGAGGGCATGGGTTTGATCCCTAGTCAGGGAACTAAGATCTTGAGAGCCGTGCTGTGAAGCCCCTGCCCCCAAACATTTAATAATTTTAACAGAAACATTAAAAACCTTTAGAATGGATTCAGTATAGTATTTAGATACTTAGCACAGGAAATAGAAGAGTACTGATGATTGAATGGCTTTGCCCTTTGCCTTTTAAGAATGTATTGTTTAAAAAAAAATGTGTTGTTCAATAAACAAATATTTAATAGGTTAGTAAAGAGGCCTTATGGAGGATTTGGAAATAAAATCTGGAGTTCTGTGTGTGGAAATTGGCAAAAGTTAAGAGGAAAAATGTGCAGATATTTTTCCCTTTAAAGTAGAGTTTTGTTCTGATGCTATGCTGAATTTATTAGTCCTAATAACAATTTTTTTTGTGAAATCTTTTGGGTTTCTACATATGAGATTATTTCATTTACAAACAGCTTGTTTCTTTCTAATCTAGATGCCTTTTATTTCTTTTTCTTGCCTAATTACTCTGGCTGGAATTTCAAATACTATTTTGAATAGAAGTGGCAACAGCAGGCATCCTTATCTTATTTCTGATCTTAATGGAAAGCTTTCAGTCTCTTCCACTGATGATGCTGTGTGTTTTTCATATTTGTCCTTCATTATGTTGAGTTAGTTTCCTCTTATTTTAAGTTTTTTAGTATTTTTATCATAAAAAGATGTTGAATTTTGTCAAATGTTTTTCTGTACCAATTGAGATCATTGTGTTGTTCCCCCCCGCGCCATTCTGTTAACATGGTGTATTGTATTGATCAGTTTTTGTATGTTGAACCATCCTTCTGTTCAAGGAATAAATCTCATTTGATTATGGTGTATAATCATTTTAATTTGCTGCTGAATTTGCTAGGATTTTTGCATCAGTGTTCACAAGGAATATTGGTTTCTAGTTTTCTTAGAGTATTTTAATTTGGCTTTGGTATCAGGAATGCTGCTATAATGGAGTTAGGAAATATGCTGTTGTCTTCAATTTTTTTGAAA
Source organism: Bos javanicus (assembly GCF_032452875.1). Taxonomy (NCBI): domain Eukaryota; kingdom Metazoa; phylum Chordata; class Mammalia; order Artiodactyla; family Bovidae; genus Bos; species Bos javanicus. The sequence continues at coordinate 86,135,374 of NC_083869.1, forward strand.
GACTTTGAGAAGGATTGATGTTAGTCCTTTTAATATTTAGTAAAATTCGCCAGTGAAGCCGTTAGGTCCAGGGCTTTTCTTTGGTTGCACGACGTTGTGAATACAAGAAAGCCACAGAACTGTATACTTAAAAATGACTATCCTTTCCTCATTGAATGGTTTTTGACACTCTTGTCAAAAATAATTTAACTTTATGTGAGGGTTTATTTCTAGTTCCTCTGTTCAATTCCATTGGTCTATAAGTCTGCTTATGTCAGTACTAGACCTTTTTTTTTTTTTTCCATATCAACACCTACTTTAATTACTTAGGCTGCACTGGGTCTTAGTTGCGGCTCACAGGATCTTATTTGCAGTATGCACAATAGTTAGGGCATGAGAACTCTTAGTTGCGGCTCACAGGATCTTATTTGCAGTATGCACAATAGTTAGGCATGAGAACTCTTAGTTGCGGCTCACAGGATCTTATTTGCAGTATACACAATAGTTAGGCATGAGAACTCTTAGTTGCGGCTCACAGGATCTTATTTGCAGTATGCACAATAGTTAGGGCATGAGAACTCTTAGTTGTGGCATGTGGGATCTAGTTCTCTGGTCAGGGATGGAACTTGGTTCTTCTGCATTGGGAGAGCAGAGTCTTAGCCATTGGATCTCTAGGCTGTTTTGATTACTGTAGCTTTGTAGTAAGTCTTGAAATTGGGAAGTGTGCATGCTTCAATTTATGTTTTCAAGATTTTTTGACTATTTGGTGCCCCTTGGAATTACATATAAATTTGAGAATCAGCTTTTCCATTCCTGCAGAAAGACTTGGAATTCTGGTAGAAATTGCACAGAATCTGTAGATTGCTTTAGGTAATATTGATAACAATATTAAGTCTACCTATGGATGTAAGATAGCTTTCATTTAGGTCTTCTTTAATTACTTTTAACAATGTTTTGTAATTTTCAGTATGCAAGTATTTAATCTTCTGATTTAAATTAATTCTTCCATATTTTATTCTTTCAGGTACTGTTGTAGACGGAGTTGCTTTCTTTTTTTCTTCATATTTTTTATTGAAGTAAATAGTTGATTTACAATGTTCAGGTGTACAGCAAAGTGATTCAGTTACATATAGGTGTGGATATATATAGGAGTTGCTTTCTTTTTTTTGCTTTCTTTTATTTCTTTTTCTTATGCTGGGTCTTCTTTGCTGGGTGGGCTTTTTCTCTAGCTGCAGAGAGTGGGGGTGACTCTGTAGTTGCCATGCATGGGCTTCTCATTGCCGTGGCTTCTCTTGCTGTAGAGCATGGGCATTTAAGGTCCGTGGGCTTCAGTAGTTGCTGCATGAGGGCTGAGTAGTTGTGGTTCAGTTGTTCCACAGCATGTGGAATCTTCCCAGGTCAGGGATTGAACCTGTGTCTCCTGTGTTGTCAGGCAGATTCTTTACCACTGAGCCATCTGGGAAGCTCCAAGAGTTTCCTTCTTAATTTTCATTTTGAATTGTTCATTGAAGGTATACGCAACTGATATATATATATATATATGTGTTTGTTATTGTGTTTGGTTGCTCTGGGTCTTTGTTGCTATATGCAGGCTTTCTCTGAGTTAATAATGCATGCTTGGTAATTGTGGTGCATGGGCTTAGTTGTTCCAAGGCATATGGAATCTTCCTGGACTGGGGATGGAACCCATGTCCCCTGCATTGATAGGTGGATTCCTATCCACTATACCACCAGGGAAGCCTGAAACACAACTTATTTTTTATATTGATTTTGTATTCTGCTACTTCATTGAATTCATTTATTAGCTTTATGAGCTTATTTTCTGTTTAATTGTTCTGGCTAGAATTTAAGTATAGTGTTGAATAGCAATGGTGAAAGCAGGCATTCTTGTCTCATTTCTGGATTTTTTTTGTTTTTGGCCTTGTGGGATCTTAGTTCCCTGACCAGGGGTTGAACTCTGTCCCTCAGCAGTGAAAGTGTAGTGTCCTAACCATTGGACTACCTAGGAATTCGCTCGTGTTTAATTTTAGAGCAAGGGAAACCTATCAGTTTTTCACCATTGAGTATGACATTGCCTGTGGGTTTTTATAAAAGCCCTTCATCATTTTGAGGAACTTCTCTCCTATACCTGATTTTCTGTATTTTTATTATGAAGGATGTTGGATTTTGTCAGAGGCCTTTTCTGCATTAATTGAAATGACTGTGTGTTTTTTCCCTTTTAATATTAATGTAGTGTATTATATTGGTTAATTTTTTTTTTTTTAGTGTTGAACTACCTTTCATTCCTTGCAGCTTTCTTCTGATTTGTTTGTATGGTGTATTTTTTTCCATCCTTTTACTTCTAGCCTACCTATATCATTATATTTGAAGTAAGTTTCTTGTAAACAGTATAGTTGGGTTATATTTCTCTGTTCTTTCTGACAATCCTTGTCTTTTAATTAGTGTATTTAGGCCTTTTAACCTCAATATAGGCTTCCCTGGTGGCTCAGAATTCACCCGCCGATGCAAGATACATGAATTCAATCAATCCCTGGGTTGGGAAGAGTCTCTGGAGAAGGAAATGGCAACCCACTCCAGTTTCCTTGCTTTGGACATCGCATGGATAGAGGAGCCTGGTAGACTACAGTCCAAGGGGTTACAAAAAATCAGACACAACTGAGCAACTAAAACAACAACAGTGTTAATGTAGTTATTGATAGATATGTTTAGATGTAAAGTTACCTTTTGTTGCTTTTCCTTTGTTTCTTCTTTTTTTGTTTACCCTTTTCTGCCTTTTTAAGGGTTATTTGAGCATATTCTATTTTATTCTAATTTTGGCTATATTTCTTATAATTTTTTGATGATTGTTCTAGAAATTACTAAGTACATGCTTACCTTTTCACAATCTATTTAGAGTCAGTATTTTATTGCTTTGATTGAAATGCAAAAACTGTCATTAGTTAGACTTCTTTACCCTCCTCCTTTATACTATAGCTGTCTACATTGCATCTATTAATATATACCTTGAAAACCCTATTGGAGAATGTTGCATATTTTGCTTTCATCTGCCAAATATATTTTAAAGATCAGAGGAAAATAGTCTAATATATATTTATACCCAGATATTTGTAATTGCTGTTGCTTTTGATATTCTAAGTTTCTTTCTGGTATTTTTTTTTTTCCTTCTATCTGAAGAACTTCCTTTAGTAATTCTTTTAGAGCCATCTGCTGGCTAGGAATTCTCCTTAGTTTTCTTTACTCTGAGAGTATCTGTATCTTTATTCTTGAAGGGTATTTTTGCTGGATATAGAATTCTGAGTTGACTGTGCTTTTCTTTCAGCACTTTAAAAGTATTGTGCCATTTCTTCCTGTCATCTGTGATTTCTGATGAGAAAGCTGCACTCATTTGAATTCTTATTCTAAGGTCATGTCTTTTCCTCCTGGCTTCTTTATATATATATTTTTTCATTTTATTTTTTTTTTATTGAAGGATATTTGCTTTACAGAATTTTGTTGTTTTCTGTCATACATCAAGAATCAGCCATGTACACCCATGTCCACTGCCTACCGAACCTCTCTTCCATCTCCCTCTCCTTCCCAGCCTTCTAGATTTTCACAGAACCTGTTTGAGTTGCCTGAGTCATACAGCAAATTCCCATTAGCTATCGATTTTACATATGGTGTTACAAATTTCCATGTTACTGTCTCCATACGTCTCACCCTCTCCCTTCTCCCCTGCCCCTATGTCCTTAGGTCTGTTTTCTGTCTGTTTCTCCATTGCTGCCCTGAAAATAAATTCATCAGTACCATCTTTTAAGATTCCATATATATGAGTCAGATATATGATGTTTATTTCTATAATTTATTTCTCTTTCTGACTTACTTCACTCGGTACAACAGGCTCTAGGTTCATCCATCTCAGTAGAACTGACTCAAATGTCCTCCTTTTTTATGGCTGAGTAGTATTCCACTGTGTATATGTACCACAGCTTCTTTATCCATTCATCTGTCGGTGCACATCTAGGTTGCTTCCATGTTCTAGCTATTGTAAATAGTGCTGCAGTGAACATTGGGGTACATGTGTCTTTTTCAGTTTTGGTTTCCTCAGGGTATATGCCTAGGAGTGGGATGACTGGGTCATATGGTGTTTTTTTTTTCTATATGAAACTTTTAGTATTTTATTCATTTTCATAGTTTTACAATATTAGTAAAAATAATGACCCATTATAAATAAGTATAAAATGGAAGTCGATGAAAAAATAACCCCAAGTCTTCCTTGACTCCCATCCTCCCACCAAAAAACTAGCTAGTATATGGCAAATATCCTTTTCACACATTATCTTTAGGCATATATTCACTTTGTAGTGGTGGATGGTTTACTCGCTAAGTCATGTCTGACACTTGAAATGCCGTGGACTGTAGCCTGCCAGGCTCCTCTGTCCATGGGGTTTTCCAGGCAAGATTACTGGAGTGGGTTGCCATTTCCTTCTCCACATATGGTGGTTTTATTCCTAGTTTTTTAAGGAATCTCCATACCGTCTTCCATAGTGACTGTATCAATTTACATTCCCACCAGCAATGCAAGAGAGTTCCCTTTTCTCCACATCCATCCAGCTTTTATTGTTTGTAGAGTTTTTCATGGCCATTCTGACTGGTGTGAGGTGGTACCTCGTTGTAGTTTTGATTTGCATTTCTCTAATAATGAGCGATGTTGAGCATCTTTTCATGTGTTTGTTAGCCATCTGTATGTCTTCCTTGGAGAAATGTTTGTTTAGATCTTTTTCCCACTTTTTGATTGGGCTGTTTGTTTTCCTGATATTGAGTTGTATGAACTGCTTGTATATTTTGGAAATTAATTCTTTGTCAGTTGTTTCCTTTGCTATTATTTTCTCCCGCTCTGAGGGTTGTCTTTTCACCTTGTTTGTAGTTTTCTTTGTTGTGCAAAAGTTTTTAAGTTTAATTGGATCCCACTTGTTTATTTTTGTTTTTATTTCCATTACTCTAAGAGGTGGGTCATAGAAGCTTTGATTTATGTCATCGAGTGTTCTGCCTATATTTTCCTCTAAGAGTTTTATAGTTTATGATCTTACGTTTAGGTCTTTAATCCATTGTATCTTTGTGTATGGCATTAGGAAGTGTTCTAATTTCATTTTTTTGCATGTAGCTGTCCAGTTTTCCCAGCATCACTTATTAAAGAGGCTATCTTTGACCCATTGTATATTCTTGCCTCCTTTGTCAAAAATAAGGTACCCGTTGGTGTGTGGGTTTATCTCTGGGCTTTCTATCTTGTTCCATTGGTCTATATTTCTGTTTTTGTGCCAGTATCATACTATCTTGATGACTGTAACTTTGTAGTATAATATGAAGTCAGGAGGGTTGATTCCTTCAGCTCCATTCTTTATCAAGACTGGTTTGGCTATTCGGGATCTTTTGTGTTTCCATATGAATTGTGAAATATTTTGTTCAAGTTCTATGAAAAGTACCATTGGTAATTTGATAGGGATTGCATTAAATCTGTAGATTGCATTTGGTAGTATAGTCATTTTCACAGTACTGATTCTTCCTGCCCAGAAGCATGGACTGTCTCTCCATCTGTTTATGTTGTCTTTGATTTCTTTCATCAGTGTCTTATAATTTTCCATATAGGTTCTTTTGTCTCCTTAGAGATAAAAGGAGATTCTCTTTATTTGTAGATGTTTTATTCTTTTTGTTGCAGTGGTGAATGGGATTGATTCCTTAATTTCTCTTTCTGATTTTTCATTGTTAGTATATAGGCGTGCAAGTGATTTCTGCGTATTGACCTTGTATCCTGTGACTTTGCTGAATTGCGATTAGCTCTAATAATTTTCTGATAGTTTCTTTTGAGTTTTCTATGTATAGTATCTTGTCGTCAGCAAACAGTGAGTTTTACTTCTTCTTTTCCCATCTTGATTCCTTTTATTTCTTTTTCTTCTCTAATTGCCATAGCTAGGACTTCCAAAGCTATGTTGAATTGAGAGTGGTCACCTTTGTCTTGTTCCTAATCTTAGAGGGAATGCTTTCAGTTTTTCATCATTGAAAATAATGTCTGTGGGCTTATCGTATATGGCCTTTACTGTTTTGAGGTAGGTTCCTTCTATGCCCGTTTTTTGAAGCATTTTTATCATAAGTGGGTGCTGAATTTTGTCAGAGGCTTTTTCTGCATCTATTGAGATGACCATATGATTTTTATCTTTCAGTTTGTTAATATGGTGTATCACATTGATTGATTTGTGTATGTTGAAGAATCCTTGCATCCCTGGAATAAGCCCAACTTGCTCATTGTGTATGAGCTTTTTAATGTGTTGTTGAATTCTGTTTGCTAGAATTTTGTTGAGGATTTTTGCATCTATGTTCATCAGTGATTTTGGCCTGTAATTTTCTTTTTTTGTGTTGTCTTTGCCTGGTTTTGGTATCAGGGTGATTGTGGCCTCATAGAATAAGTTTGGAAGTGTTCCTTCCTCTGAACACTTTCTGGCTTCTTTATCTTTAGTTTATGTCAGTTTGATTACCTCTGGGCATGGATTTCTTTGGATTTTCTTGTTTGGTATTCACTCTGCTTTTTCTTATTGTGGCAAAAAAATGCATAACATAAAATTGATCATTTTTGCCATTTTTAAGTGTATGATTTTGTGGTATCAAGTACATTCACATTGTTGTGCAACCATCTCTGTCTCCAGAACTTTTTCATCTTTCCCAACTGAAAGTCTGTACCCATTAAACAATAACTCTTGTATGATTTACTGTGTAGTATGATATTTTAATTAACTGTAAAACTTGTTTGTTTGTAGTATATTCAACAGAACATAAGGGCAGATTGTTCCAATATTGACAAAATTCTTGAACCACCTGAAGGCCAAGATGAAGGTGTGTGGAAGTATGAACATTTAAGGTAGGTCCTCATGATATAGCAAAATAATAGTAGTACTTCTATTAGTAAAAATAACCTTTAATATTAATTATGATTATGAATCATAAATTATTTAACTATAGACCAAAAAGCCAGATTCTAAAGCTTTTATGTTTTCAGTGTTATAAAGTTTTCAACATTGTTATTCACTGATTGTTTTCTGTATTTATGGATTTGGGCCGTCTTATCATTTTACACAGTTTTCCTTAATCATATCCTTTAATCACAGATGCAGTATTTCCAAGTACCTACTCATTTTTACTGCCTACTACCTGCCTACTTTATTTCTCTCTAGAGGGCCTAGTCTAGACTTGGTAGCTGATGTGTTACCTGTCAACGAGTATGAATTTCCAGTCTTCTCTTTGTAAATGAAGATTAATTGTAATCCTGAAATAAGTTTTAGAGCTTTTAATAATAGTCTTTGAATGAAAAAATTGATTTCTAATGAATCATGAGTCAACTTTATTTATTTATTTATTTTTTTATGAGTCAACTTTAGAAGCAGCTGTAACCTGAAGTTACTAGGTTCTTTCTTTTTTTTAAATTAGGTTATTTCTTGAAGTTAAAAACTTCCCATTGTAAATGGGAATTGATAAGTTAGAGAAGGCAGCATGAAATACGTGTTCATCCAAGTTTGTTACTTTGAGTTGATTTTTAAATAATAAAGTAGAGATATGAATTTTCCTGCATAAATTAGACCACATTTCCTATGATGAGTGCCTTAATTTGTAGATAAGGTACTTTTTCTGTTGTTTTGTTTTGATGCCATAGGTTTGTCTAGATATTGTTAAGACAGTGTCTTGTCGTAACAGTTCAGCTGTTTCAGGGACTTCTTTATAAGCTGCCAGTTTCTTGGGCAAGTCACTTGACTACTTGATTGGGTTTTCTTTTTTAATACATCTTGATGGATGATCCTTGAAAGCTGATCATTGAAAGCATGATGGATGATCATGAGTATGTAGATATTATGCCATTCTTATAAATATAGAAAACACTTTAGAATGATATATACTCTGCCTTATTTTAATCTACTTTGAAAATAACTACTTACTTACCTGTGGGATTAAGGATGAAAATAAGCAAGGGTTTTTTTTTTATACTATAAGCCTAATTTCTAAAAAGTTAGGGTTCATTTTAATTTACAAGGTTTTTATTTCAGATCTAAAAAAACTTTTTCCTCCCTACTTAATTTAGACTGTGAAATATGCATTATACAAAACTTGTAAAATCTTTATTATGCATATTCCATTTGTCCTGGTGCTATTGTTAATACTTTTGTTACTTTTTAATATAATTTTTTTGGTATAATTCACTTATTTTTGTTTTGTATAATTTAAATATTATACATCACATATATATTGTTTTGTGTCTTTATTATAGTGTATACATCTTTATAGTTAACCAAAAAGAGTTTTCAAAGTAGTTTGATTTTTTTGCATGTGCTTAATGTTACTGATTTGAGGCTTAATACTTGCTATTACTGATTAATGTAGTTGATTATATGTTAATGGGGATTGAATCTTGATCTCAGTGAAATCTACCAGTACTTCTCACTGAATATTTGTAATCAGGAAAAGATGCTGTTTCCTTTGAATGGCTGCAATCCCATGCCAGTGTATAGGGCTTAGTGACTAGAGGGGTAGTCAGCTCTGGTTTGACCCTTCAGCTGCATAACTATGTATGTGAGCCCTGTGTCGAATTAACTTGAAGCTGTTAAGTTTACACTGTTTGCCACAGATTGTACCTATAACACTGCCAGATCAGTTAGCTTAATTTTCCTGTTGGCTGTAAGTAGATTGGACTAGTGAGAAACTTTTTTGTCACCACTTGTCTTTACTACTTAGTGGAAAACAACTCAGAAACATAAAACATGTAACTTACAGATATTGAGCAGTATAGATTTACGTGCTGCTACTGCTAAGTCGCTTCAGTCGTGTCCGACTCTGTGCGACCCCATAGACAGCAACCCAACAGGCTCCCCCGTCCCTGGGATTTTCCAGGCAAGAACACTGGAGTGGGTTGCCATTTCCTCCTCTAATGCATGAAAGTGAAAAGTGAAAGTGAAGTCGCTCAGTCGTGTCTGACTCTTAGCGACCCCATGGACTGCAGCCTACCAGGCTCCTCCGTCCATGGGATTTTCCAGGCAAGAGTACTGGAGTGGGGTGCCATTGCCTTCTCCAATAGATTTATGTAGTGATTCAGAAATAGTGTTATTTGTGTACTCTTAGAACAACATTATTATTAGGCATCTGAAGTGGAAATAGATAGCTGATAATTTGACCTTTTTTGTTTTTTAATTTGCTTTCTTCTTTTAAAAAAAAATATTTCATTTCATTGCTGGCTATGCTGGGTCTTTGTTGCTGCATGGGCTTTTTTAGTTGTCGTGAGTGGAGGCTACTCTGTAGTTGTGGTGAAATGGGTTTCTCATTACCGTGGCTTCTCTTGTTGCACGGCACAGACTCTAGGCACACTGGCTTCAGTAGTCATGGCATGTGGACTCAGTAGTTTCAGCTCTCAGTCTCCAGAGCACAGGCTTACGAGCTGTGCTTAGTTGCCCCAGCAGCATGTGGAATCTTCCCTGACCTGGGACAACTGTATTCAGATATATACACACATATAAGTTTTTATATAACTGGAATTGTACTGTGAATATAAGTATATATCTTTTGTATGTTTATGTAATATCAACATTTTACTATTTTCTAATTGCTAATTTATATTTCAAAGAAATTTTTTATGTATAGAGTTTAAGTGAACATCTTTGTACATATATCTAGATTGCAGTTCTGATTGTTTCATTAGAATAGATCCTTAAGAGAATGACTTAGTCAAAAAATACACACTTTGTAAGGTTCTTGGTAAATATTTTCAAATTATTTCTCAGAAAATTTATACTAATTTCTAGTGTTTAAAGTGATCAACTCACTGAAAACTGATATTGAATGTTATTATTAGGGTCGTTGGTTTTGGGTTTTGTTTACTAATGTGTATGTCTTTGTAAGGAATGTGCCATGTGAACTCAAGTGGTGTTGATAATAGTGATGAGAAAGGATGGTATTTTTTTTTTTTTTACAATTAATATTCTAAAAATAATATGGAGAATAGATAAGGCTTTTTCATTTATATATTTACCTTTTTAGGCAATTCTGTCTTGAGCTAAATGGACTTGCTGTCAAACTTCAGGTAATATTTTCTTTAACTTAAAACTAATTGAAAGTTCTGGTTTTTTTCCTGTTTTTATAAATTAATGTGCTTACAAAGACATCCAGAATTTGTAATTTATTCTAGAATTTTGCACAAAATGTAGCAACTCAATTGATAAACTTTTTCATTGTTATTTTACATGTTAATAAGTGTAACAATTTTTAACAGAGTGAATGCCATCCAGATACATGCACTCAGATGACAGCAACTGAACAGTGGATTTTTCTTTGTGCAGCTCATAAAACACCGAAAGAGGTGAGAATGTATAAAGTTGAATGACTAATAAATTCATTATAACCTAAATCTCTTCAAGACAATGATAGACAAATTTTTTTTGAGTTTTTAGGTCACTGTTTATTTTGCTCTTTGGTTTAGAGTTCTTTGATGCAAGGTTATTGTCACAGTGTTACTTTAGGATTTCTTTTGATTAGTATCTTTTGAAAATTTTTTAATTAAAATATCATTAACCTACACTATGTTAGTTTCAGGAGTAAAGCATACTGATTTGATATTTCTCTAAATTACAAAGTGATCACCGTGATAAGTTTAGTTTACCATCTGTCATCATACAGAATTACTACTGTATTATTGAGTGTTTCTTATGTTGTACATTTCATGCCTAGGGCTCATTTATTTTGTAACTGGCAGTTTTATACCTCTTAATCTTCCTCATCTATTTCATTCATTTCTATGTCCCCTCTGGCAACCACCTTTGTTCTCTATATCTATGACTTCTGTTTTATTGTTTCTTTACTTTTGTTTTTTTAGATTCCACTTGTAAGTGAAATCATATGGTATTTGCCTTTCTCTTACTTTTTTTCACATAGCATAATACCCTCTAGGTCCATCTACGCTTTTAAAAATGGCAAAATTTCAATTTTATGCCAGTGTGTATACATACCATATCTTCTTTATATGGACACTTAGATTGTTTCCGTATCTTTGTTGTCATTGTTGTTTAGTCGCTGTTGTGTCTGACTTTTATGACTCCATGGACTGTAGCCTACCAGGTTCCTCTGTCCGTGAGATTTCCCAGGCAGGAATACTGGAGTGGGTTGCCACTTCCTTCTCTAGGTGATCTTCCAGACTCAGAGATCAAACCTGCATCTCCTGCATGGTCAGGTGAATTCTTTACCACTGAGCCATCAGAGAAGCCCTGCTTCCATATCTTGGCTACTGTAAATAACGCTTCAGTGAACATGGGCATGCATGTATCTGTTTGATTAGTGTTTTTGTTTCTTTGGGCAAGTACACAGGAGTAAAATTGCTGGGTTGTATGTCGGACACTACTGAGCGACTGATCTGATATGATGGCAGTTTCTATTTTTCAGTTTTTAGGAACTGCTGTACTATTTTCCATAGTGGTTGTACCAGTTTACATTCTGTCCAGCAGTGCAGGAGGGTTCCCATATCTCCTCAACAGTACTTATTTTTCATCCTTTTTTTGGGGGGTGGGCCATATTGCACAGCATGTGGGATCTCAGCTCCCCAAGCAGGGATTGAACTCATGCCCCCTGTAGTGGAAGTGCAGATTCTTAATCACTGGACTACCAGGGAAGTCCTTGTTTTTTTGATGGTAATCTTTTTGACAAATGTGAGGTAGTATCTCATTCTGGTTTGATTTGTATTTCCTTGATAATTAGTGATGTTGAGCATCTTTACATGTGTCTGTTGGCCATCTGTATGTCTTCTTTTGAGAAAATGTGTATTCAGGTCTTCTGCCCATTTTTTAACCTGATTGTCAAAGAGTGTACCCTTTTTTTGTTCTAGGAGTTTTATGGTTTCCCATCTGACATTTAAATCTTAAATCCATTTTGAGTTTATTTTTGTGTGTGGTGTAAGTAATCCAGTTTGACTCTTTTGCATGTAGCTGTCCAATTTTCCCAGCACCATTTATTGAAGAGACTTTCTTTATCCCAGTGTATATATATTGCCTCTTTTGTTATAGACAACTGACCATGTAAGTGGGGTTTATTTCTGGGCTCTCTATTCTCTTCCCTATGTATCTGTTTTTGTGCCAGTACCATACTGTTTTGATTACTATAGCTTTGTAGTATAGTTTCAAATCAGGCACTTGGTATCTCCAGCTTTGTCGTTACTTCTTAAGATTTTTTTGGATATGTGGGGTCTTCTGTATTTCCATACAAATTTTAGAATTATTTGTTTTAGTTCTGTTAAAAATGCCATAAGTATTTTCATATGGATTGCATTGAGTATGTAGATTGCCTTGGGAAGTACCGTCATTTTAACAGTATTAATTCTTCTAATCCATGAACATGATAAATCTTTCCATTTGTTTGTATGGTATCATTTCTTGTAACTGGACAATTAAATTGGCTAGAACTTAACGATTCATTGACTAGGACATAATAACACCTGTCATATTGTGTTGATATCTAATGTGTAATGGACGAAATACACTTGTTTAGATATTTTGGTTTAGTTTTAATTTCTTTTTGTAAGAATAACTGTTGGTGATTACTAGTTGATACTAAATGATTACTAGATTACTAGTCTATCAAATAGAAATGTTGAGTTTTATAGGTCAGTGTTTTTTTTCTACATTAATATTTCTTACTATTTATTTGAAAGTGAAGTCGCTCAGTCATGTCCGACCCTCAGCGACCCCATGGACTGCAGCCTTCCAGGCTCCTCTGTCCATGGGATTTTCCAGGCAGGAGTACTGGAGTAGGGTGCCATTATTTGAAACCCAACATAATGATTTTCCTTCCATAATTGGTCTTATTGAAACCCAGCATAATGATTTTTCTTCCATAATTGGTCTTATTGAAAATCTCATTCATGTTGTTTTTTCCTTATTTTGCTTTTGTTAAGGTGAGAGTATAGGAAGTTGCAATTGTTTATAGAACATTTTTTGTTTTAAATAATTCATGTCATCTGACATGTAGTACACATTCATTTTTCCTTAGTTGTCTCAAAAATGTCCTTTATAACTGGTTTGCTTAAAAATATGCATTGCATTTCCCTTGATCTGCCTTCCCTTTTAATCTGTGGTAATTAGTTTTTACATGACATCGACTCACTGAAAATAACTGAGTTAGCCCTGTGCTGTAGGATTATAGACCTTTGATTATTATATTGACAGACCACTAAAGCTTAAAGCTAGTTAATTCTTTAGTTGGAAAATCAATATTTGATGCCCTTTTGTTTGAAAAGGTTAATTCTCCAAAATAAGAAGTATTTGATACCTATCTAAGCTAGTAGTACTTATTTTTCAATATTGACTTCACTCATGATATTACTTTTTTTTTAGTTAATAAGTTGAAGCAATATTAAGGTTGTGTATCATTCTGTATCTGGGGAAATCATAGCAGTTTCATTGATAATTCACTGGAACTGACTCCATAGCATAGTACATGATGTGATCATTCCTATTAGAAAATTGAATCCAAAAAGCTAGTGTCATTTTGGCAATAGTAAAGATGCATTACCCTCACTTTAATGTGGGAAGGCCATCCAGTGTGTCTTGTATTGTGAGACACATATATACCAAGTCATTACTACATGTACTTTTTTCTTTGTTGCTGTTGTTTAGTTGTGTTCAGCTTTTTTGAGGAGGACTAGAGGAGGAAGCCTGTGAGGCTCCTCTGTCTATAGGATTTCCCAGTCAAGAATAGAGTGGATTGCCATTTCTTTATCCAGGGGATATTCCCGACCCAGGGATTGAACCTGTGTCTCTTGCATTGGCAGGCAGATTCTTCATCACTGAGCCACCAGGGAAATTTTTTTCTTGAGTTATGTTAAATGTAAGATAGAATAATCATCAGAATTATATCCTGTGAGTGAATCTTAAAAGTGCAACACTGCTTGCTGAAGACCAGCTCCACTAGATTTTCCACGTTTCAAGGGATGGTGGTAGTGTATTTTCCAAATGGTAGTTTTGAGGGATGCTACTGCTACTGCTAAGTTGCTTCAGTCGTGTCCGACTCTGTGCAACCCCATAGACGGCAGCCCACCAGGCTCCCCTGTCCCTGGGATTTTCCAGGCAAGAACACTGGGGTGGGTTGCCATTTCCTTCTCCAATGCATGAAAGTGAAAAGTGAAAGTGATGTTCTCAGTCGTGTCCAACTCTTAGCGACTCCATGGACTGCAGCCTACCAGGCTCCTCCATCCATGAGATTTTCCAGGCAAGAGTATTTGAGGGATGGGATTATTGTAAAAATACAAACAAAAGAAAATCTTGAGAGGACACTTTTTGAATCCTTTCGAAATAATTGTATGTAGTTAGAAAATAATAGCAACAGAGATTAGTAGCTAAGAAAGGTGCTCTTACGAATTAAAAGCACTGGCAGATTCTGAAGTGGAAGAGGCGCAGAGTACTCAGCAACAGTGATGATTTACTCAAGGTCCTTCAAAATTACAGAGAGGCATTGCAGCAAATAGAGTTAACTATACAAACAGTGATTATAAGCAATGAAGATTATAACGTGTTATTATCCATTAGTCCTTTCAGTCATATGCAGATTGTGATTACTTACAGTAGCATTATAAATATATATTTGGTAAAATATAATTTATAAAAGTTTGAACATGTTACTTACTACTTGTAACATACTATTTTGGCCATATTTTGCCAAATGTTTGCTGTTGTATATGAGCAGAGTAGGATCAGTTAATTGAGAATTAATTGGAGGAGATGGAGGGAGGCAGCTAAATTAAGGCAAAACTCTTCCTCTTATTCCAAAAAGAAAAAATTCAGAAATCAATTAAATATCTAAAGTTATGCTGTTTGAAACACTAGCCATAAAACATGTAGCTGTGGAGCACTTAATGTGGGTAGTCTAAATTGAGATGTTCTTTAAGTATAAAATACATACTGATTTCAAATATTTAGTACAAAGGGACAATGTAAAATATCTCATTGAGAGTTAACTGGATAACTACATACAAAATAATGAATTTAGACCCCCTACCTCACACCGTATACAGAAGTTAGCTCACAGTGGAAATCAAATACCTAAATGTAAGAGCTAAAACTGTAAAACTCGTGGGGGAAAAAATAAATATAAATTTTCATGACCTTGGACTAGGCAGTGATTTCTTAGATATGACACCAAAAGCTCAGTGGTGGAAGAAGATATGTAAGTCAGATTTTGTAGAAAATAAAAATGGTTGTGCTTTAAAGGACACTTGTCAAGAAAATGAAAATACAATGTACATAACTAGAGAAAATATTTTTGTAAATTATATCTCTATTAAGGGTCTGGTGTCCAGAATATATAAAGAGCTATTACGAAACAACTAAAAGACAGCTTAATATTAAAATGAGCAAAGAATTTTTTTTTTCTGCTTGCTCAGTGCAGCTTATAGGATCTTAGTTTTTGAACCAGGGATTGAACCCATGCCCATGGCATTGAAAGCATGGAGTCCTAACTACTGGACTGCCAGGCAAGTCCCTAAAATGAACAAAGGATTTGAATGGCTATTTCTCTAAAGAAATATACAAATGGTCAGTAAATACATGAAAAGGTGTTCATCATCATTAGTAATTAGGCTAAATGCATATCAAAATAACATGAGAATGGAGAAATAAAAATGTGATGGATATAAATACATACAATGGAATATTATTCAGCCATAAAAGGGAATGAAGTTCTGATATATGCTGTATGTAGCATGAATGAACCTGAAGGACATTATGCTAAGTGAACTAAGCCAGACACAAAAGTACAGTTATGGTATGATTTCTCTTATATGATATATCTAGAAAGGACAAATTCATAGAGCCTGAAAGTAGATTAGAAGTTCTCAGGGCTGGGGATTGGGAATGTGGGGAAATTACTACTTAAATGGTTATAGTTTCTATTTGGAATGAGGAAAAACCTTTGGTTTCAAACAGATAGTATAGATGGCTGCACAATAGTGAATGTAACTAATGCCACTGAATTGTACGTTTAAAAATGTTTAAAATGGAATGGGAATTCCCTGGTGGTCCAGTGGTTAGGACTCTATACTTCCATTACAGAGGGCATGAGTTCAATCTCTGGTTGAGGAACTGAGATCCCATATGCCCATATGTGGCACTGCCAAAAATAAAGGTTAAAATGGCAAATTTTACATTTTACCACAGGTTTTTCAAAGTGGAAAAAACATCCACCCCTACAATGATATACACTTTACCCGCTGAAATGACTAGAATAATAAGTATTGGCCAGGATGTGAAGAAGATGGAACCCTTATACATAGACAATGGATTTGTAAAATGCTGGGTTTGGAAACAGTTTGAAAGTTCCTCAAAATAACAGGTATAGAGTTACTATATGGCTTACCAATTCTACTCCTAGGTTTATACTCAAATGAAAAACATAGATCCAGACAATACTTGTGTACCAATAAAGCTCACAGTCACGTGAATCACAATATCCAAAAATGGAAACATCCAAATTTCCATCAACTGATGAGTAAATACACAACATGTGGTATATGTATATAATGGAATATTATTTAGCCTTAAAAAAGAATGAAGTCTGTAGAGGGAGAAACATTTTCAAGTATTTTGTATATATTAAAAGCCAAGTCTAAAAATGTTTTGAATTAAGAAAATAATGAGTACTGATTCATGCTGCACTATTCATGAGCCTTGAAAACATGCTGAATGACACAAAAGTCCACATTCTATTCCATTTTTAGGAAATATTCAGAATAGGTAATTTCAGAGAAGGTAGAAGGTAGATCAGTTGTTTAGGATTAAGGGGAAGAGAGAAGAAGTGACTGCTAATTAGTATTGGGTTTCTTTTGGGGGTGATGAAAATGATATGGAATGTAGTTGATAATGGTTACACAATTTTGTGAATATACTAAAAACTACTGAATTTTACACTTTAAAAGAGATTTTGTGGTATGTGAATTATATCTTATCTTTAAAATATCCCCGTTCTCCTGGGAACAGGCCCCTAAAAGGAGAAAGAAAGCACATACACTACTTGGACTTTTTTGTGACCTTAAGGGAGCAGCAGTGACCTGAGCACAGAAATTCTACCTCGTGACCTGGCATCTTGGAATGTATGTGGGGAGAGTCTTAGCAGATTTTAAGACTCTTCAGGGACTTTCCGTATATCCTCATGAATCAGGAAAATAGATTTCTTTCTTTTTTGTCCACCATATTCAAGAGTCAACATGTTATACTTTTGACTCTGCTGTGAGTCTTTAGGCACGTCTTTAATTCATTGCTTCAGTTTTCTCATCCACAAAGTGGGAAACATAACCTACCTTGTAGGGTTGTTGTGAAGAATAAATAAGAGTTAATACATATAAAGGCTTTAAACAGTGCCCAGAGCTAAGTAGGTGCTATGTACGCCTTGGCTATTATCATCATAGTGTCTCCATTAAATCTTTCTCCTTTCCCAGTGCTATTTAAGCTGCGTTAGCAGTCAGGTCAGACTCTGCTGAATAGCTTCCTAATTTATTTCCTTATTCTAAATCCACATCTCCTCCAGGGCATCACTTGAATCTTTGAAAAGTCTACCTTTGATCTTGTCCCTGTCTTATTCAGTGGTCTGTAGAGTTCATCAAATAAAGTCTAAACCTCTTCTAAAAAAAAACCACACAGAAGCTCATTAGCAATTTTTCTATCAATTATATTAAAATGATAATTTTGGCTATATGGAGTTAAATAAAATATATCATTAAAATTAATTTCACCTATTTTTTTTTTACCTATTTAATGTGGATACTAGAATATTTAAATTAAATATGTAGCTTGCATTGTATTTCCATGCTGACTTAATGATACATCCAAGTGACCGATATGAATGAGAATTACAATGACTTGGGATGTTTGACCAAATCACCTTGTAATCATATATATGGATAAAGATACTTTTTTCAATAAATACTGCTCTTGTTACTGTTTTAGGCAGGGAGTCTACTAGCCATAAAATTCCTGTGGATGTACATTTTTTTTCCTCTGAGGCATTTTATTTGTGTGCATTACATCGCTGGAAAAGAATCCAAGGATATTCCCTCCTGTGTGTTTCTGTCTTGCTTCTTCATGGTCAATGATGCCAGCCGAGGTGGTCAGTGCAGTGAAACCAAACTGACGGGACGGGCGCAGGTTACTCTGCCATTCTTCTAGATCTTTGAGTTGCACATCAAATCTGAGGCTGATCGCTCCACACTTATTTAGCCTGCCTGTGAGGTTCACAACAATTTCCCCAGCCCTGTTATCGTCAATGATTTCAAATTCTCCAGTGTAACCATGCTTCATCATCACAGTTAGAATCCTGACTGTGCCTTTGGAGCACCTGGTATTAGCCTCTCCTTTTGGTATTGTTCATACTCTTGAGAGCGTCAGCCAGGACATACATGCACACCATTACGGTGGCACGGAAAGATGGCTGAAAGAGGATGTACCTTTTCTTTGGTTTAGATTCATCTGTATTTGCCATGTACTATACTTAGCCGTGTTGAGTAGTTACTTCATTTTAAAATGTAACTGATTAATGCTGCACTATTTGTGAGTAACCAATTTCATTCTCAGCACTTGAAAAATATTCTAATTACGGAGTAGAATTAGAGTCATTTTTCTTTCTTTCTCTAGTCTTATTTGTTTCTTTTTGGTTCCCTGATTCACTCTATGTCTTCATTTCTTTTGATGCTTCTCACTCCCTGCCCTCAGAAGAACTGAATGAGAATAATTACTTTGCAGTTTTATTTTTCCTTTGATTGATTTGCTGTGAGACAAATCAGTTTCATTTTCTGATAAATGGAATAGAGTAAGACAGGTTTATTAAAATGTAAAGAAACTTCAGATTTCATATTAAATTGCAAAGGAGGTTCAGGGAGAAAAATTTTTATAGAACTACTAGATTGGAATTAGGGTACCAGCAACATAGTAAGGCATACTTTTTCTGTTCAGTTCAGTTCAGTCGCTCAGTCGTGTCTGACTCTTTGCGACCCCATGAATCGTAGCATGCCAGGCCTCCCTGTCCACATCACCAACTCCCGGAGTTCATTCAGACTTACATCCATCGAGTCGGTGATGCCATCCAGCCATCTCATCCTCTGTTGTCCCCTTTTCCTCCTGCCCCCAATCCCTTCCAGCATCAGAGTCTTTTCCAGTGAGTCAACTCTTCGCATGAGGTGGCCAAAGTATTGGAGTTTCAGCTTTAACATCAGTCCTGCCAAAGAACACCCAGGACTGATCTCCTTTAGAATGGACTGGTTGGATCTCCTTGCAGTCCATGGGACTCTCAAGAGTCTAGATTGGAATTAGGGTACCAGCAACATAGTAAGGCATACTTTTTAGGATGTAAGAAGGCCGTGATCTTTGGAGGTATTTATGAAGAAGATGGCTGCTGGGCCACTTGGTAAAGTATAAACCAGTGGACTAGGAGTCAGTATATCTGGGTTATGGTTTTTAAATCCTTCTTCCTAACTACATCATCTAGTATAAATCATTGACCAAAAGTCAGGGGTAGTCCCTGTTGCTGTGCACCATTCTTCACGTGTTGTGTCTCTCATCCTTTAGAGTTGGGGTATTCGCACGCCGCTTGTTCACTTGAATTTCTGTTGTACAGAGTCCCCCTCTTCTTAGCATGCCTGAACAAGACTTTCCTAAGTTGGTCTCCTTGTTTTGAGGAATTCCTTATCCTTGGCTATAGATTTTTTTATTTTATTTTGTTTTTTATGGCTGCACTGTGCAGCTTGTGGGATCTTAGTTCATTGACCAGAGATTGAACCTGGGCCCTCAGCAGTGAGAGTGTGGAGTCCTAACCAGTAGACAGCCAGGGAGTTCCCATAGATTTTTAAGTTCTGCTAAGAATCCTGTGCATCATTTACAAACTGAGCAGTTTCCTCATTTGTAAAGGCAGAGAGTTAGATTAGATAATCAGGTGTTCTTCCTAACTTGACGGAAGCATTGTTTTCATCTAGGTACAATATTGAGAGTGAGAAATTGGGAGACTGATTCACTTATTTACTATAAGCTGGGTATTATAGTTGAAGGGGATAATAAAGCCTTATTTATTGACATAACATTGAATTTTACAGTCATTCTGATATTGTAAGGAACATTTCCTTAGAATATGCTTGGAGGTTTTGGATTAAGACACCTATCCAATAAATATACCTAATTTTAGAGGTAGAAGTCGTTGTTTATGCATTTTTATATCCTTTCTTTTATAGTGTCCTGCTATAGACTACACTAGACACACACTTGATGGTGCTGCATGTCTTCTGAATAGCAATAAATATTTTCCCAGCAGGTAAATAAAACCTTTAAATGTGGTATTAAACTTTTTGGATTTAAAGACTGATGTTTTTAAAACTAAAACTAGTTTGCTCATTAATGCATTGTATTCTGTAAACTTTATTTTTTATCTGTTGTATATTTGACTTGTCCAGAATTATTCACGTTTTGAAATTAAGATTGTGATTAAAGGCATCAGGGCTCAGCTCCTAAAGCTCACTGGCAGTTCAGTCATGGGTCGTTCCTGCTGCTGTGTGTCATTTTCCAGGGCTCTCCCTCTCAAGCTTCAGGCTTGGGATATTTACACACTTGCTTACTTGACACTTTGGTAGAGTGAGCATCCTCGTAGATAGCATGCTAAAGAGCAGACTTGCCTAAGTTGGACTGCTTATATTTTTTTTTAAGTATGTTCTATGTATTTCCAGCCTGTTTTTTTTTAATTGAAGTACAGTTGATTTACAGTGTTGTTAGTTACTGCTGTACAGCCTGTTTTTTTTTAATTGAAGTACAGTTGATTTACAGTGTTGTGTTAGTTACTGCTGTACAGTGAAGTGACTCAGTTTTTACACACACACTCTCTCTTCTTCATATTCTTTTCCATTGTGGTTTATCACAGGATTCTGAATATAGTTCCCTTGTGCCATGCAGTAGGACCTCATTGTTCATCCATTCTATATATATCAGTTTGCATCTGTTATTCCCAAACTCCCACTCCATTCCTCTCCAATCCTGCTCCCCCTTAGTCTGTTCTCTATTGGACTGATAATTTTTGAAGGAGTCCTTATCCTTGCTTTTAGATGTTTAAGATCGGGGAGGAAGCCTGTGCATAACTGTAATATATTATTGGTGAGGTTTGTGACTGGTCTTTTATTCTCTTAAGATATTTGTTACCGAGTGGATAGATTTGGAGACTTTTTCACCTAAATATCACTGACTTCAAAGAGCTCACATAAAATATGTAAAAAATAATGGGTTTTGCCTTAGTATCCTGTATACATTTAAAAAAAGAAAACAAATAGGCAGTTTTTATTTCTCATACACACATTAAAAAATTGAGTTCTATAGAATAAAATGACAATTCCTTTTAGTGGTTTTGATTTGCTCTAGTGGACATAGTGTAAATATCAAAAACCTGTTTTTAGTAAGTTTTGCCAAGGTTTGTTTCAGTTGCATTGAACTTTAACAAAGTCTCAGAATTATAATTCTGAATCTCTTGGGCGCTATGGTTGTTTTGAGGAATTCCTTATGAATTCCTAGTGAAGTTAGGAGTGAAGAACAAGAGTTTTGGTCTTGCCCTTGCCACTTACTAGCACTGTGAACTGGACTGGTCACTTATTTTCTCTGGTGTCAGTTTCTGCTCTTGTGAATTGAGAAGATTGGACTATATTGTTCCTAAGATCTGTGTAGCTCTATGAATCTATGATTTCTTTTCTATTTCTAGAGTTAGCATAAAGGAATCATCTGTAGCAAAACTAGGATCAGTATGCCGTAGGATTTACAGAATATTTTCACATGCTTATTTTCATCACCGGCAGATATTTGATGAATATGAAGTAAGTATATTTTACTAATTGTCCTGATACAGTCTTATGAGAATGACAATAATATATGTTGATATATGTCTCATTTATTTGGTTTTGAGTAGTAAGTTGAAATAAGTTTTTTTTCTCTCTACAGAATGAAACATTTTTGTGTCATCGGTTTACTAAATTTGTGATGAAATATAATTTGATGTCCAAGGATAACCTGATTGTACCAATTTTAGAAGAAGAAGTTCAGAATTCAGTTTCTGGGGAAAGTGAAGCATGAAGGGAATCATATAGAAAAAAATGTACTGATCACATAATTAACATTAATTATGTACTGTATATATATCATTTTAGACACATCAATCATGTATCCATATTATAGCTTCTTTGTTTAGTATAGGTTTTTGTATGCTGAGTGTTGCCTTTTAAAATGGGAAATACTTTTTAAGTTATTCATGAGCTGTATATTCACTTGTGTGGCACTCATGGTTTTTAAATAAGATTAGTATTATGTTTATAATGCCTGTTAATAAAAGAATTTACAGTTTGGTAAAATTGCTGCTAAACAATCATTGGATCACAATCCTCATCAAATAAACGCATCTAGAAAAAGATGAGTGAGCTTGAGGTTTCACACAAACCATTTATACTAAAGACATAGTAATGTTTTCCTTTGGTTTTATACCTGGGATTCTAGGAAATTCTGTAGCACATAGTTCTATCTTAATAAGTTTTCTAAAATGAGATAAAAGTTTTTAAATTCTGTTTATAGTTTTTGATATACATATAATTATGTGTATATCCAAGTATAAATGCAAATAAAGCATCAGTAATACTTAAGTAATCTTACTATGCTACACAAAGTATATTCTAGACCAGCATACTTAGAAAGGATTTACCTTTCTGCATCAGTGGATAGTTACATACAACATAGTGATAACAATGAAGAGTGTAAATGATGTTCCCAGTGGAAACCTGCCCTGTCCTTCCCTTCTCTCCATTTCCCTTACTCCCTCCTCAAACTACATACCTGAGAAGCTTTTCGCCAGACTGTGATTCAGTGGTGACCTATACCTATTTATATTTGTATTAATTGCTTACAGATTATACCTCATATTAGCAATTACATTACACTACAGGAAAAAATGTATTGGCATAGGCTCTTGCTTATCTTTGCTTTGCAAAATTGTTCTCACTACTTGGAAAACAGTCCTTGAAATAGTTTGACTAATAATGTTAGTAATATTAATCTTCACATCTAACCATTTAGGCAGCACTTAAATAGAGTTGGAAAATACTATAGTATTTATTTTACACCCCTTCTCCACAAAGTTTATGTTTGAATTATATGGACATGTAAAATTTTTTTGCAGTAATTCACAGGTTCTAAAGGTATTGTTGAATGCTCATACATTTTTTGGACTTGGTTATAATTCAGTGTCTTAAGAAGGATTCAACCATAGATTTTACAGTCGTACCTACTGAATGCAGTTTTCTAACAAAGCACTAGAGGTCTTATTGCTGAGCTGGTTGTAATGAGACACTTAGGTTAAAAAAAAATTGTACATGTAGTGAAGAAAATATTTAAATCCATCTTTTGAACAGAATTAACAAATGAACTTCTTTTTCATTTGAATGAGTTATTTTGAAATGAAGATTAAAATGTAGTATTCTTTTTTTTTCAAGTTAGAGGAAATAATTCATACCATACTATAAGTATGTATTGCAAAAACGTGGAAAACAGTAGCATCCTGAGAGTTTGTATATATATTTATGCTTTCTGATCCTGCCAGTATATTTGGCTTTGAACAGTGCTATCCCAGCAGCCAGTCATTATTTTGTCCCAATCCACACTCTCTTTAAGAAGTTTTATATTCACAGTGAAAGGAATATTGGCTTTGAAATTATGCATTTATATTAATGTAACTATGAACCAATGGGAATAGTCATTTTTATGCAAACTTGCTAAATATCGAGAAACTAAACCAAGTTAATAAATTATATATAGCAATGTAGCTCTTCTCTCTGTATAAAAGTCTCAGTGGATTTCTGTTGCTTGACTATTAGTGGACATTTGAACTAAGGCAGTGGCTGGGATTTGGTGATCTGGCTAAGTATTCTGAAACACATTTTGAATAATATGACTTGGTGTTAATGGGGAAATAAAATTTTTTTTTCTTACTCATTCCATCTTCCCTGTACTATGTGTTTGGAATTGATCATAAAAAAAAACATACCCCAAAGAAAACATCAGTTTGTAGTGTTGCTTTTGTGTTCATATTGACATTCATATTCTTGCACTGTAAAGTTGAGTCACTGAATCAGGTAAGACAGAAGTGAAACAATTACTGATTTTCCTTAAAAAAATTCACAGAATTTTGAAAATTTTATTCACAGAATTTTGAAAATATAAATGTATATGTGCTGTGTTATGCTGTGTTAGTCGCTCAGTCATGTCCAACTCTATGCGACCCCATGAACTCTGGCCCACCAGGCTCTTCTGTCCATGGGGTTTCTCCAGGCAGGAAGACTGGAGTGGGTTGCCATGCTCTCCTCCAGGGGATCTTCCCAACCCGGGGATCAAACTGAGGTCTCCTGCATTGTAGGTGGATTCTTTACTGTCTGAGCCAACAGGGAAGTCCATGTACGTACTTCAGTTTAGTTCAGTCGCTCAGTCATGTCCGACTCTTTGCGACCCCATGAATTGCAGCACACCAGACCTCCCTGTCCATCACCATCCCCCGGAGTTCACTCAAACTCATGTCCATCGAGTCGGTGATGCCATCCAGCCATCTCATCCTCTGTCGTCCCCTTCTCCTGCTGCCCTCAATCCCTCCCAGCATCTGAGTCTTTTCCAATGAGTCAACTCTTCGCATGAGTTTCAGCTTTAGCATCAGTCCTTCCAAAGAACACCCAGGGCTGATCTCCTTTAGGATGGACTGGTTGGATCTCCTTGCAGCTGTACTTAGGTGGTACTAAAAAAACTGATGAGCCCAGCAAACCATTGATTTATAAAGTAATTGTTCTAAGAGGAGGGGAGTAGAAAACTACAGTTCTGTGTAATAAAGAAGTTAGGCTCCACTTACTGTTTGAATTATACAATATAGATCCAAAAATTAAATTTTTCTTTTCATGAAATTATTTTGACCATATAGTCAACTCATCATTTTTCTCATATCTAAGAAAGTACCTAATTTTTAATAATTTATGTTCCCATAAGTATTACAGTTCTTTTGTGTGTGTCCATTTTCTTCTCTCTGACTTGAGGTATTAAATTTGCATTTCTAGAACAGTTTCTCAATTAAATTTAGAATGAATTTTTGTGTTTGGTTGTGTCACATGGCCTGAACCTAGGTCCTCGGCAGTGAAAGCATGGAGTCCCAACCACTGGACCACCAGGGGATTCCCTAAATTTTTAATGAGTTAATATTTTTAATATCAGAATAAAATTTTAAATCTGTGATTAATTGCATTATTAGCAAGAAATGTTAAGGTCTCAAACACGTTTAGTGATGTCAAAATCATTGTAATAGAACTAATTAATTTTTCCCTGGGTACTTTGCTCTATTTTTGCCCAAAGGTTTCCTATTTTATTGTACAGTTAAATGCTACATTTTATATACTTTTATTTTTAAATACTTCTTGAATGTACAAAGGTTTCTTGGTGTGGTTCTTCATGCTAGGCATGAAAGATTCTCATTTTTTGAATACAGCTGATTGTTAACTAAGCAGACACTATGGATATGTATTAGTACAACACATTTAGCAATTTATTTGAGGTTGTCAAAACATCCAAATGCATTTTCTGAAAAAACAGGCATTGTTAGTGTAGGGCACCCTATAAAACCAGATAACTTCAAGTAAATTCACTAAATGGTTAGATTACTCATCTAAAAGATTTAATTAGAAGCCTTTTAATACTTGGGGATACACGGATATTTTCTGTGGGCTAAAAATCAATTATAGTACTTTATTTGATTTTTTCTTCTGTTTACATTTCTTTTTATAGTACACAGAGCTTCATATGAAGTGTGAGAATCTAATTAAGCAAAGAGAATACTAAATTTTCATAAAAACAAATTTCCAAAAAAGAAATAACAGCTGACATCCTGAACTTCTATCCATGAAGACAGTATGTCAGTTGTGTTGTGTCAGTGTTTCTATGATTAATTACAGCATCAGCATTCAAAATTAGTAAAATACTCATTTTAAAATGAAATCATTTTATCCTGATTTGGACTTCAGCTATAAACCTTGGTAAAAACAGTTTATAATTCCATAAATGGTGTATTTACCTTAAATTTTTTTAAAATTTATTTTTGGTTGCACTGGGTCATTGTTGCTGTGCATGGGCTTTCTCTAGTTGCAGTGGGTGGGGGCTACTTTTCATGGAGGTGCTTGGGCTTCTTGTGGTAGCTTCCCGTTGCAGAGCACAGGCTCTAGGCAGTTGGACTTCAGTAGTCGCAGCACTCTGGATCAGTAGTCGCAGTGTGCAGCCCTCAGGCATGTGGGCTTCAGTATGCAGCACGTAGGCTCAGTAGTTGTGGCACATGAACTCAGTTGCTCTACAGCATGTGGAATCTTCCCAGACCAGGGTTGGAACCTGTGCGCCCTGCACTGGCAGGCAGATTCCTATCCATTGCACTGCAAGGTCAGTTAGTCCTTTACCACTTTTTGTTTTGAATGGACCTCATGAAAGTCTGGAGGAGCCTGGTAGGCTGCAGTCTAAAGAGTCGGACACGACTGAGCAGCTTCACTTTCACTTTCCACTTTCATGCATTGGAGGAGGAAATGGCAACCCACTCCAGTGTTCTTGCTTGGAGAATCCCATGGACGGAGAAGCCTGGTGGGCTGCAGTCCATGGGGTCGCACAGAGTCGGACATGACTGAAGCGACACAGCAGCAGCATGAAAGTCTTATTCACTTAAAAATTGTAGTTTGTCACAGATAATAGGATTTTCTCTGACTTTGTGGTTTTCCTTAGTTATTCGTGAATGAAAGAAAATGTTAATTTCTTTTAAAAAACAAAACATTTAAAATATCTTGTTATAAAAATCAAGAGTTAAAAAAAAAAATCAAGACTTATATGAAGCAGGAATGATAGGATTTTGTGCTATTTCCCCTACTTTCCTCAGAGATAGATTGAGGGGAGTCAAAGGAACAAGGCAATCTCCGAGATGAAGAAACACTGGGTATAGTCATTGCACTAGCAATGACATAGCCGCTTGACCCAATTTCAGAAATTCAATAGAATCTTTTTTCGAGGGTAAATTTTATTTAACTCCCCTAGAAAGTGTGATTTTATTTTAAAACCACGTGTATATTTATAGACAGAAACTGTTCTTGCCTTGATTTGAATTAATATTTAAACCACTTTTAAAAATGTTTGGTGCTTTTAGATTTTTAAACATTTTACAAAACAAGTGCAGATCTTGGATTCTGATGGTTGAGAACCATGTTAGTGGTTATATTAGTTTTCAGTGTCTGCTGTAGTAAATTACCAAAGACTTAGTGGCTTTAAGAATACAAATTTATTATTCTCTTACAATTCTTGAGATCAGGAGCTCAAAAGTTTTACTGGGCTAAAATTAAAGTCCCCATTTCTTTCTGGAGGCTCCAGGGGAAATCTGTTCTTTTCCTCTTTTAGCTGCTGGTGGCTGCTGGCATTATTTGGCTTGTGGCCCCATCATTCCCGTCTCTACATCATTTCATTGTCTTCCCTCTGTGGTGCCATTTCTCTCCACCTCTCCAAGGAGACTTGTAATTGCATCATCATGCTCACCTGGATATTCCAGGCTAATTTTCCCATCTCAAGATAATCATATTTGCAAAGCCCCTTTTGCCATATAATGTTATCGTCTTGAAACAAGTGTGAAAGTATTAGTTGCTTAGTCATGTCCGACTCTTTGAGACCCCATGGACTGTAGCCCACCAGGTTCCTCTGCCCATGGAATTCTCCAGGCAAGAATACTGGAATGGGTAGCCATTCCCTTCTGCAAGGGATCTTCCCAGCCCAGGGAACAAACCTAGGTCTCTTGAATTGCAGGCAGATTCTTTACCATCTGATCCACCGGGGAAGCCCAATGTAATCATCTTAGGGAGCCTTTATTCAGTCTACCATAGCAGTCCTCTTGAATTCACTCTGTTAATCTTAAAAAGTTCTCCATGCTATCAGTTCAGTTCAGTTGCTCAGTTCAGTTGCTCAGTTGTCTGACTCTGTGATCCCATGGACTACAGCACGCCAGTCTTCCCTGACGATCACCAGCTCCCAGAGCTTACTCAAACTCATGTCCATAGAGTAGGTGATGCCATCCAACCATCTCATCCTCTGTTGGAGTAGAAGGATGTGTGCTCAGCTTCTAAGAGGACTCCAAAATTACAACGTGTTGCTGAACAACCATTGGCAGAATGTTGGATCCCACCAAAAAAAGATACCCCACGTCCAAGGGCAAAGAAGCCCCAGCAAGATGGTAGGAGGGGTGAAATTGCATTTAGAATCAAACCCCATACTTGCCAGAAGGGCTTGTGTGCACCAGAACCCAGAGACCCCACCGAGATTAGGCCAGAACTGTGTTTGAGTGTCTCCTGCGGAGGTAGAGGTCAGCAGTGAACTGCTGCGGGGGCAGGGGCTCTGGGTGCAGTAGACCTGGATGTGGCATAAGCCCTCTTGGAGGAGGTCACCATTAACCCCACCATAGAGATGCCAGAACTTACACAGGACTGGGGAAACAGACTTTGGAGGGCACAAACAAAAGCTTGTGTGCACCAGGACCCGGGAGAAAGGGGCAGTGACCCCACAAGAGACTGACCCAGAATTGCCTGTGAGTGTCCAGGAGCCTCTGGTGGAGGCGTGTGTTGGCAGTGGCCTGCTGCAGGGTCGGGGGCACTGAGTACAGCAGTGACTGCATGGGACCTTTCAAAGGAGGTCGCCATTATCTTCATTACCTCCACCATAGTTTGGCCTCAGGTCAAACAACAGGGAGGGAACACAGCCCTCTCCATCAACAGAAAATTGGATTAAAGATTTACTGAGCATGGCCCCGCCCATCAGAACAAGACCCAGTTTCCCCCTCAGTCAGTCTCTCCCATCAGGAAGCTTCCATGAATCTCTTATCCTTCTCCATCAGAGGGCAGACAGAATGAAAACCACAATCACAGAAAACTAACCAATCTGATCACATGGATCACAGCCTTGTCAAACTCATTGAAACTATGAGCCATGCCACGTAGGGCCACCCAAGACGGACAGGTCATGGTGGAGAGTTCTGACAAAACGTGGTCCACTGGAGAAGAGAATGGCAAACCACTTCAGTATTCTTGCCTTGAGAAGCCCATGCCATAGACTTAATGTTTACTCCAACACTGGTTCTTTTTATTTCTTGCATGTTATCTACTTCTTTATGCCTCCCAGGCACACATGCTTGCTTCATTTAAGTCTCTGACTGAAAAAGTTGAACTTGAGACCATTTTCTGTAGATTACCATTTACTACATCCTCCTGAGATGCTTTGCCCTGAGCTTCTGAAGACCTTGTGTGCTTAGTCACTGAGTCGTGTCTGACTCTGCAATTTGAGATCTTTGTAGGCACCAGAGTCCACCTCACATAACACCAAATATATTAAAATGTATCCCCATTTCATATTAAATATAATTTTTATATTAAAAATAAAAATTTAAGCAGCTTTTTGTAATTGATTTTGAAAATTTATCTCAGGTCTTCCCTGGTGGTGCAGTTCTTAAGAATCCAACTGCCAGTGTATGGGCCACAGTTTCGATCCCTGGTCCAAAGATCCTACGTGTTACAGGGTAGCTAAGCCCATATGCCACTGGGGCCATGCTCTAGAGTCTTCGAGCTGCAACTACTGATGCTGTGTGCCACAACTACTGAAGCCCGAGAGCCTAGAGCCTGCGCTCCACAACAGGAGAAGTCATTGCAATGAGAAGCCTTCACACTGCAACTAGAGAAAACCTGAGCACAGCAACGAAGATCCAGCTCAGCCAAAAATAAATAGATAAATCAATATAAAAAAAAAAGATTGGTTACTTTTTACAATTGGCTGTGGTTTCTCATTGGTCATCTCATATACCTTGGAATTGAGAAAAGCTAATCTACAAATTGTGTTCAAAGTTAAAAACATTTTTATGAATAAGAAAGGAAATAATGGTTTGATATATATTATGTCTTACAGCTGTTTAAATATTGCAGTTTTGCAGTTTTCATAGTTTAGGGCCAATATATTTTTTAACAGGTTTCAAATGTTTTGGGGGACCCCTGAAAAGTTCATAGGTCCTCGTTTTTAAAATGATCTGCTTATAATTTGATAACACAAACGATCTATTATTAGAATATTATTGCTTATCAACTATTTGCTCAGGGAAGTCTTCCCTGACCTTGAATATATTAGGTTTGTCTGTCATATGCTCTCCTAGCAAACTTTGCTTCCCATCAGTATTTCCATCAACTGTAATTACCTAATTATTTCTATTGTTATTTATCCACAATCTTTTTTTCTCTGCTAGCCTATTGAGAGCATACCTGCATCTTCTCACAGGAAATCTGTTCCAAGAGGAGGGTTTCATCCTGATGAGAGTCTGAATGCCAAAAACTAAAAAGCATTCTTAAAACATATCCTCTCTCCTCCACGTTTTATCTGGAACATCTGCCTTTAACATCGTATGTGCCTGTAGTGACAGTAGCGTGGTCTTCTGAAGACACAATTTGTTCTTGGCTGCTCAGCATCTGGTCTTGGGTCTCTGGCCCTTCTGGAGACCCTGTGAGCTACCTAATTTACTTGGCAAAATCGTGATGAATCTTTTTATTTACCACACAGAAATACATTTAAATGTTTAGCTGTTGTATTCATATGGGGTGGGGGGTTTGGGGGAGGTTCAACAGGGAGGGAACATATGTATACTTATGGCTAATTCACATAGTTGTATGGCAGAAGTCAGCATAATATTGTAAAGCAGTTATCCTCCAATTAAAAGTAAATTTTTAAAAAGGATGCTTTATATTTATTTATTCTGGAGTTTCCCCAGGTGTAAGGTTGTTCACCACACTAAACAGAACTTTGCAAACTTAAAACTAGACCTTTGGGTGGGGCGGGGGGGAAATGGTTTCAACTTATTGAGCACCTAACCAGGTGTCAGGAACTGTGGTACATTTCCCACACCATTGCACTAAATCCTCATACAATTAAATTCATTTGTTACCATCCCCATTTTACCAGGAGTAAACTGAACCTCAGAGCTTCCCTGGTGCTCAAATGGTAAAGAATCTGTCTGCAATGCAGGAGATCTGGGTTTGATCCCTAGGTTGGGGAGATCCCCTGGAGAAGAGAATGGCAACCCACTCCAGTATTCTTGCCTGGAGAATTCAATGGACAGAGGAGCCTGGTGGGCTATAGTCCATGAGGTCACATGACTTCCTAACACTTTTTTCTTAAACTGAACTTCAAAGTAGCAGTTCAGTGTCCACAGGAACAAGCAAGCAGGGCCAGGGTCTAAACTCCGTCCTGGCTCCAAAGCTCAGATTTCTTTGTTTGATATCCTACCTCATATGTTTCTGAGCATTGCTGCTACCTATCCTGGAAGACTTCTTTCTTATAGGATTGTGTTAGGCAGGGTGCTCATAACCAAGAAATGGTGTTGAGGAAGGAGACCATGCCCCAGGGATGGTGGGATGGAAAGTCAGGAGGAGCCTGGGACACCAAGGAAGATGCTACTCAAGCCCAGGTCTGCTGATTTCTGGTCTTGTTACACAGAAAAGCAAAACCTTATTTGGTTAAGCCACTCCAACCCCACACATGCTGCCTAACCCACATCTATTACAGTGCCGGGAGTGGTTCTACTTTTGAAACTTTGAGGTGTTGAAAACAATTCTTTCCCTGAGGATTAGTATCCCCTTTATGACACAAAGAAGTTGAAATTGTGTTTCTTTTTTTTTTTTCGTAACCAACCTAAGAAATTCTTACATTAGAAAGCCTGGACTGTGCTCGCTTCGGCAGCACATAAACTAGAAAGCCTGGACTTCAAATTTCCCAGATGTCCGTGTAGGTGGTTCTTGGCTGCCCTGCCCAGAGCCAGGTCTCCCGCTGGCCAGGCACAGCAGTGATTAACGGGGAGGGCACAGTGAGTGCGTGATTGAAACTTGGAGGGTCAAACTTCCTTTGAAAGAAATGAAAAAAATTCAAAGTTTCTTTCCATGTAGGCAAATCTTCTACTTCCCCCAGCTGTTTTAGGGTTTTTTGGTCTGTGACATTAGCATTTCTAGATTGCTGGTTTCTTCAGCTTCCAAGTCTGAGATATATGAGCCAAAAATAAAACCAAGAAGTTCACCACTGGTTGTCTTATATTTGTTTTATGTCTAATCATGTCAGAACTGGCTTTATAAACTTTGGGCTCTTGCACAAGTAAAATTCAGTCTGCTAAGTCACTTCAGTCGTGTCCGACTCTATGCGACCCCATAGACGGCAGCCCACCAGGCTCCCCCGTCCCTGGGATTCTCCAGGCAAGAACACTGGAGTGGGTTGCCATTTCCTTCTCCAATGCATGAAAGTGAAAAGTGAAAAGGAAGTCGCTCAGTTGTGTCCGACTCTTCGCAACCCCATGGACTGCAGCCTACCTGGCTCCTCCATCCATGGGATTTTCCAGGCAAGAGTACTGGAGTGCGGTACCATTGCCTTCTCCGAAAATTCACTCTAGAGGTATGATAAATTGCCACGATTAATACTATTTAAATAGATATGGTTCTGATGGTTTGCATTTAGCTTGTTTTCCTACATATCCACCAGTGTATTTAGATTTAACATTCTTGGTTAGAGACTGTCCCCGCTGTTACCACCTACACCATTTCAGTGCTCACTTGAAATTTAGTCATCCCACACAGGGAATTGCTGGGGCCCTAGAAGTTGAGAGGAGGAAACCCTTCTTAATCATAATGCTGAAAGAGCCGTGATACCTCCAGCCCAGAGGAATGGTAGTGAGATGTCCAGGTAGTGAGGAAAGGCTAGGAAGGAGACAGCTCCTGAGCTCTTGCAGTACGAAAGAAATGCAAATGCATCTGGTACATTTATAGTCAAATACATAAACACCTGGTCCTGGTAAAATAAACAATTTGGAGATAGTTGTGATATGGACTTACCATAGCTTGCCTCCTGCTTCTATGGGTGTCTGAAGGCCCCTGAAAGCCCTGAGTCTCTTAAAGAGAGTGATGTTTCTGTTGTCTTTAAGTGACATTGATAGAGCTGCTGCTTAGCTCAGTGGCTATTTCTCTGGTGATTAGGTGTTAAATGCTGTCCATGGAAATAACAGGGGGATATTCAACCCAAATGGGATGGAACTAACAGGTGGCTATGGAAACCTTAGACAGAAGTGCATATATGCTGTACCAAAGGGGGATGGCAAAACCTCCCACCAACATATATGATCTCCATACTTTCTCATCATTATAACTTACGCTAAGTCGCTTCAGTCCTGTCCGACTCTGTGAGACCCCATAGACGGCAGCCCACCAGGCTCCCCCGTCCCTGGGATTCTCCAGGCAAGAACACTGGAGTGGGTTGCCATTTCCTTCTCCAATGCATGAAAGTGAAAAGTGAAAGTGAAGTCGCTCAGTCGTGTCTGACTCTTCGTGACCCCATGGACTGCAGCCTACCAGGCTCCTCCGTCCATGGGATTTTCCAGGCAAGAGTACTGAAGTGGGGTGCCATTGCCTTCTCCGATCATTATAACTTACAAGTATTAAAAAAAAAAAAATCACATGCCAGAGCCCCTAAGGAATTACATAGCATTATGAAAAGAACTGACTGTGCAACTGGCTGATAACTATAAGGTTAGTCACACGTAACTCCTTAGGCATATACAGTCCAAGTTTTGTTACTTTTTGTTTTTTAAAAGATAGAGTTACTTACTTATAAGGCTCTAGAACCACCTGGTAATTATTTATTCACTATCATACAAATTTGTCACATAACTTATGGGTAAATACTGGAGTAAATGCTTATAGGCTTTCAGGGTACAACTACTAAGACTATTCTAATATTTAAAAAAAAAATAAGAACAGATTAAAAACAAACTCTGAAAAGAAAGCATTCTTATGCAAATTTAAAAAAATTAAAAGCAAGATTTCTGAGTTTTTCTTTAGCCAATATAAATTTCTATCTCTGTCTTTAATACATCAAATTCCTTCTGTATACTGACAGAATATATACCAGAATCTCTGCCTGTTGTAAACCCTGCCTTTGGGAAAAACGGTCCCATTTTCTTGAGTTTGTTACCTGTGTTTCATAACTCATGGCATTTTGTGGGCTCCAGCAGCAGTATTTATTTCTACCAAAAATTCACCAACTCTTAAATATGGAACTCAGTTTCTCTAAAAGTAAAAAAAAAAAACATTTCTGCAAACAATATTAGTAGCTGTTTCCACAGAATAGTACTGAGCAGAATATTCTATGTTCCTTTATACATACAAAGGTAATGCTTGTGCATGGTAGAAGCAGAATAATTGCACATCAATCTTACCATCAATTCACGGAGATCAGTTACACCATATATTTGATAACATGTAATACATACCTGTCATATGTGTAAAACATATTATGAGCATTAATGTTCATTAAGACAATAGCCCAATAACAAATGACATTTTGTTATTCAAATGATCTTATAATGTCAACACCAATGCTAATAAAAATATATAATAGGCTGAACTCATCAACGGCACAGTTGTAATTCATTTGAAGTTTCCCACATTTCAAAGTCTTTCATAGATAAAATGAAATTCTTCTATTTTGTAAAATTTTAATCTTTACCTGTTAAAGGTTTGGCAAGGCAAAGGTTCCCCTGTTAGCAGAGGAAAAAAAGCAGAGATGGAACAAACAGGTCACCATACATTTCACATATGTTGTGAGCACCTCTTTACTCCTGTAGGACTGAAAATTCTGGGTTTCCACATTTTTCATGCTTTAGCAATCAAAATAAAAGCATAATTTACATCTAGATAGATGTAAAATGCTTCAGTTTTCATTTAAAATTGGTGTTTCCCTTTTCAGCTATTTACAATTTTAAAAAGAGAATTAATTCTGTCTACTAAGGTTTTTAAACATGGACATTGTAAGTTCTTTTCGTATTGAATTTTTAGGGATGAGGCTCCACTCTATTTCTAGACTATTAGATGCAAGAAAGTTTAAGCTTGATGAATCAGTACAATGTTGGTAACATGGTGACCCTTTTTTTAAGGCGTTAAAAAAAAAAAAAGATTTTTTAAAGGATATTTTAACAAATAAGGATTTGCTTTGTTTATACATGCCACACTTAAAGACAAAACTTGGATTAATTGTTATATTCAGGAAATAGGTATTTTATTAATTAGCCCTTTATATGTGCATGAGAGAGATAGGGAAAGAGAAAATTTTCAGCTTAAGTAAGTCTCTAACTTCCTGAGAATTTTCTAATTAGGTAAAAATACTGATTGAGATATTTAGTTGTCTTACCAGGAATGGTAAGAAAAATATACTTTGCATATTCATGAGAAACTGAAGTACATTATCGGCTAATATCCTAATGAGGCATCTGTTTAAACATGTTTTAGTTGAGAAAACTGTGAAACATGCTTCTAAATTTACAAATATGTTGGTTACTCTTCCTTGCCTAGGAGGTTGAACCAAAGTTTACGTAGATTAGAGGAAAGCCTGAGTCTGGAAAGATTCAAAGTATCCCATAAATGCAGATAAAGAAATACAGTAAAGTAACTTGGGAATTACTTTAATAATTATTTACAGAACGTCTGTCGCTTTCCTTCTTTGCTCACATACAAGTGACCTGAGTTACTCCGTCTTCCTGGTCAAACTGTCCATCATCTAGTTCCCGCAGGACGCTGTCACTGTTGCTGAACCCGGAGAAGCTGCTGGGCTGGGCTGGCCTCTTCTTCATCCAG
Source organism: Bos javanicus (assembly GCF_032452875.1). Lineage (NCBI taxonomy): Eukaryota > Metazoa > Chordata > Mammalia > Artiodactyla > Bovidae > Bos > Bos javanicus. The sequence goes on from NC_083869.1 coordinate 86,171,138, forward strand.
CATTCTCTAGAAGGGGCGAGTAGGCACTCCTCAGGTGGGCTTCTGCTCTCTGCAGGCTGTAACAGGTCTGTGTCCAAGCTGACGCTCCTGCTTGGGACTTTACTCCTGTCTTCACCTTTCACGTGCCGACTGCCTTTCCTCTGAAACACAAGAGATTAGCAACTAGGAGTTAGTAAAAGGCTGGGTGTCGTCCTGCCCCTCTGTTCTAGCTCTCTGCCCGCTTATCTTCCAAATCCTGCTCCTCTTCAAGGACCAGCTCAGCGCCACCCTCCGGCCAGGTGAAGGTGTGCTCCCCTCTCTGTTAATAACTGTCTGTGGCTTCCTGGCCCACCATTCTCCTTGTTGTCAGGTTGGTTGTATGGCCCTATCTGGGCCCTCAACAACACCTCTGAGGAGAGAGACCTGTTGAGATCATACTTTGGGGAACAAAACAGATAGAGATATACTTGAAGCTTCCATTTTTCATCTTGGTATTTGCTGGGATCTGAGCAGCAGAAAAAGTGCCTTAGAGGCCACCTCACCCCCATTTCTATAGGAATAGTCTGCACAGATAATTCAGATAGAGATCATATTGGAAGAAGGGGTGCCTTTCCAGGTGGGGTGGACCCCTCTCCTTGTCCTGCTACAGACCGCTTCTGCCTGGCATGGTAGGATTGTTCAGCGACAGGACCAGCTCATTCTGCAGGCTGTCTGAGAAGCTGTAGATATTTTCACTATCAAATATTACTGAGGCCTGACCACGCCCTTGGTGTGGTTCAGAATAAAAGGACATGGTTTTCCTGCCAAGGAAACGAAGTCAAACAAAGATATCTAAGTCAGTAGAAGAAGAGCTCAGGGAGACAACTTTCATGTTCAGACTTCTGATGAAATTTTCTTATGGGGGTTTCTTTAATACTGACAACATGACATATATTGGATCATGTGCATATACTTAGGCACAGAAACTGAATAAAGATACATAATAAAAGAGTGAAAAGTGAAAGTCACTCAGTCGTGTCTGACTTGTTGCGACCACTATATAGTCCATGGAATTCTCTAGGCCAGAATACTGGAGTGGGTAGCCTTTCCCTTCTCCAGGGGATCTTCCCAACCCAGGGATCAAACCCAGGTCTCCCGCATTGCAGGCAGACTCTTTACTAGCTGAGCCACCAGGGAAGCCCATAAGATAAAAAAATTTTAAAGCCCAGTATTTTCCGTATATCAAGAGTTTATTTTCTTAAAGCTCATTTACATGTTAGCTGAGAACTGGGATTACATTTTCTCAAATGTGAGAGGTAAAATTACTAAAATAAATCAAAAAACCCTTAGGAAAAAAATATAGAAGTCAGATTCCTAGGCTAGTCTTACAAAAGTTTGTTAGACCACAGATTTGTTGAACTACCATGTATAAAATACAAAAGTATTTTCTACTGGTTTTCATGGCAAATACACAATACAAACAAGCAGCTGTATTGAACAGAATTTTATGCTAGGGAATGTAACCACGGTTGACGGTGACTGACAGCATTGTTTATATAGGGAGATGAAGGCTGCAGTGTGCTGTCTAGAAAGGAGTGTGTTGGCAGCTCATCATTTTCTTGGCTGGTTACCTGAGTCCTTGGGCAAGTTTAAAGGAACAAATCTGCCGTGGGACCTGCCTCAATAAAGGCCCACCCTCATGTCTCAAGTCAGATATAACTTGATGGTGGGGACATTTTCATTTGCATTCATCAAGTGCAAATATTAGATCTCAAATCTTTTTCTTTTTTATTCTCACTCACCAGATGTACCGAGTTTAACACAAGCAGTTGAACCTGACAGATTTACCCTTAAGGTACAGAAGTTGAGAATGGCATGTTCTCCCTGGTGTTGGAATGCTGCTGGGTGAGGACAGAGCCTTTTGGCTGCAAGCAGGCCTGATGGGTACTGCTCCTTTCTCAAGCCTGGCTGCTGGCTCCTTTCCCATATGCACAAAGGATACACTCACTCCAGAATGACCTCTCCTGTTGCCTGAATGAGACGGGAAGGAGGGGTGCCTGGGAGCACTTGGCAGTCTGGATCTTTCCTTCTTCATAAGCACCGGGGCCAAAGGTAAATTTTGCAATAAATTCCTTATTGTGTATCAGCCAATAGAGGCCTACTCTCACATGCTCAATGAGAAATTTCTTAATAAAAATTATGTATTAGTCAGGATAATAAGATAGAGTAATTCACTTTTAGATAAGAATTAATAAGTAAACAACCACCAAATACAAATTTCAAATATTAGAAGATAATTAAATACCTAACTCTAAAAAAGATTAGAAAAAACTCTGATCCTCAGAAAGGCTGAGGACAGGAGGAGAAAGGAGTGACAGAGGATGAGATAGTTGGATAGCATCACTGACTCAGTGGACATGAGTTTGAGCAAATTCCAAGAGATGTTGAAGGACAGGGAAGCCTGATGTGCTGCAGTCCATGGGGTCACAAAGAGTCAGAAACAACTTAGTGATTGAAAAACAATAACAAAAAATGTCACAACAAACGCTTTTCTTTTTTTACTAAATGACTATTAATAAATACATCTTCAGCAATGATATTGGCTCCCTTACTCCACATGAGAAGACTCTTGAGAGTTCCTTGGACAGCAAGGAGATCAATCCGTCAATCCTAAAGGATATCAGTCCTGAATATTCCCTGAAAGGACTGATGCTGAAGCTAAAGCTCCAATACTTTGGCCTCCTGATTCGAAGAACTGACTCATTGAAAAAGACCCTGAAGCAAGCAAAGACTGAAGGCAGGGGGAGAAGGGGATGACAGAGGATGAGATGGTTGGATGGCATCACCGACTCGATGGACCTGAGCCTGAGCAGCTCTGGGAGATGGTGACGGACAGGGAAGCCTGGCGTGCTGCAGTCCACGGGGTGGCAAAGAGTCAGACACAACTGAGCGACTGAACAACAACTCCACATGAAATAATAGCTTTTCCAACAAATCAAATTGCAATGTTCTTATAACTTACAGTGTAGGAGACGGAAACCTGACCAGTCCGTGAAGATCATCCACTCGAATTCCTCCTTCTACCAACATGGGACCCAGAAACAAGATGGTATTTGTCCAAGGTCAAAGGGTAGTTGGCTTTGAACTGGAACCTGAGTGTCTTATCTTATTCTTTTTACATTATTCACTATGCAAAAATGTGAGTAGATTTACGGTCAAAGATTTGTATGTTTCTCAAAGATTTCCAATTACAAAAATAATACATGCTTAGTGTAGAAAGCCTGGTAAAAACAAAGAAAAAAAGCAAAGCCTATCCACAATCCCATCTCACAGAGATACCACTGTTAATATTTGGCATGTTTTACTATGTATGTATGGGCTTCCCTGGTGGCTCAGTGGTAAAGAATCTGCCTGCCAATGCAGGAGACACATTTGATCCCTGGGTGGGGAAGATTCCCTGGAGAAGGAAAATGACAACCCACTCCAATATTCTTGCCTGGGTAATCCCATGGACAGAAGAGCCTGGCGGCCTACTGAAGAACTGATGCCTTTGAACTGGTGCTGGAGAAGGACTCTTGAGAGTCCCTTGGACAGCAAGGAGATCAAACCAGTCAATCCTAAAGGATATCAACCCCAAATATGCATTGGAAGGCAGATGCTGAAGCTCCGATACTTTGGCCACGTGACACAAAGAGCCGACTCTTTGGGAAAGACTCTGATGTTCGGAAGGAATGAAGGCAGGAGAAGAGGGCAGTAGAGAATGAGATGGTTAGATAGCATCACTGACTCAATAAACATGAATTTGAGCAAACTTTGGGAGATAGTGGAGGATAGAGGAGTATGGCATGCTGCAGCCCATGGGGTTGCAAAGAGTCAGACATGACTTAGCGACTGAGCAACAACACTGTGTATTTGCATATGCACACAAAGAGATGTATAGCTCACTTTTGCACTTAGCACTCACTGTATTTTTAGTATTTCCCTATGTTATAAAGAGATTTTTCATGCTACATTGCTAGGCTTATTCCTATAGGTTCTCAGAATTCATACGGGTTCTCTTTCTTCTGATATTTCACTATAAATTTGGGGAGATTCTATCAAGATTTGCATGCAGATCTAATGCCACCATTGATAAAGTCAGTCAGTTTTGTTTTGGTTTTTTCACTGTGCTGGGTCTTAGTTGTGGTATGAGGGACCTAACTCCCTGACCAGGAATTGAACCCGGGCCCCCTACATTGGAAGCACAATCTTAACCTTTGTACCACCAGGGAAGTCCCCAACTGATCAACTTTTGAGAATCATCCTCATTTACTAAAAATGAGTTACCTGTTTCAAATACATGAGACTCAGTGACAAAGCAGTTGCATTTAGGGTGCCCTATCAGTCTACCTTTCACTTTCCATACATGATGTCTTAAAAACATAAGCAGAATTATACCAGCAATTATAAGATATCGCATGCCTTGTATAGTGTCATGATGGATAGAGTGGAAGAGTACCTAAAAAATATGATTTATATAGCAATAAAAACATGGAGTGGACATTCAGGATTTCTCCCCTTTGTGTGTTTCAGGCTTGAGGGAGGATTAGAAAGCCACTGAAAGGCTAAGTGTAGCTCTAGTACCAGTTAGAAGAGTCAGAGGCTTTGAATCACACAGAGAAACCCCACAGAATATGCTTGCTCACAAAGTATGTTTCTGGGTCAGGTCATCCAAGCTTGGTGCTGTAAAAATCAGTCAAGCCTGGGAGAGGAAAAGGTGTCGTGGACAATGACTTTTCCAGCCAGTTTTCTTATCCACCTTCTCTACTGCAGTGTAGGCCCATGACCCAATCAGATCCAATCAGAGTCCTTCTCTGGGATTGCTATATTGACTCTAGGATAATGAAGCTCTTTCTGGACTTCCCTGGTGGTCCAGTGGTTAAGAATCCATGGGTTCAATCCCTAGTACAGAAGAATTCCACATAGAGCAGGGAAACTAAGCCTGTGTTGCCACAACTACTGAGTCTGTGCTCTAAAGCCTGCAGCATGTAGGATCTTATCTCCTTGACCAGGGGTTCAACTCAGGTCCAGGGAGTGAAAGTGCCAAGTCATAACCACTGGACCAGCAGAGAACTCCCTGAGACTGGCTTCCTTTAGTCAGCATGCTTTTTGAGATTGCTGTAGTTGTTCAGTCACTGAGTCGTGTCCTACTCTTTGTGACCCCATGGACTGCAGCATGCCAGGCTTCACTGTCCTTTACTATGTCCTGGAGTTTCCTCAGACTCATATCCTTTGAGTCTGTGATGCCATCCAACCATCTCATCTTCTGTCGCTCCCTTCTCCTTCTGCCCTCAACCTTTCCCAGCATCAGGGTCTTTTCCAATGAGTCAGTTCTTCACATCAGGAAGCCAAAGTATTGGAGCTTTAGCTTTAGCATCAGTCCTTCCAGTGAATATTCAGGGTTGATTTCCTTTAGGACCAACTGGCTTGATCTCTTTGCTGTCCAGGGGATTCTCAAGAGTCTTCCCCAACACCACAGTTCAAAAGCATCAATTTTTTGGCACTTAGCCTTCTTTATGGTCCAACTCTCACATCCATATAGTATCGCTGGAAAAACCATAGATTTGACTATAGGGAACTTTGTCAGCAAAGCGATGTTTAGGTTGGTCATAGCTTTTCTTCCAAGAAAAGAAAGTGTCTTTTAATTTTGTGACTGCAGTCACCATCCACAGCGATTTTGGAGCCCAAGAAAATCTGCCACTGTTTCCACTTTTTCCCCATTTTTGAGATTAATCCACGTAATTGTGGCTATTAAGAGTGTATGTGGGGACTTCCTTGGCAGTTCAGTTAAGACTCTGGGCTTCCACTGCAGGGGCCGCAGGACTTAATCCTGGATGGAGAACTAAAATCCCACATTCTGCGTGGCCAAAAAAAGAAAAAGGGCACATATGTTTTTATTTCTAAGTAGTATTTCGTTGAATGGAAATACCACAGCTGTTTATCCATAAATCTGTTGGAGACATTTGGATTGTTTCCAGTTTTGGGAGATGATGAATAGAACATTCAAACTTTTATGTGTAGCTTTTTGTGTAAACAAAAGTCTTTCTTTCTCTAGGGCAAATGTTCATGAGAGGGATTGCTGGGTCATATCTCAGTGCATGTTTAACCCCATAAAAAGCTGCGAAATAATTTTCCAGAGTGGTTGTACTACATGGCATTCCCACCAGCAGTGTTTTATAGTTCTGATTGCTCCTCATTCTTGATAGTCCTAAGTGAGGAGGGAGGAGGGTTCAGGATGGGGAACACATGTATACCTGTGGCGGATTCATTTTGATATATGGCAAAACCAATACAATATTGTAAAGTTAAAAAATAAAATAAAATTAAAAAACAAACAAACAAAAACCTAAAAAAAAAAAAGAATTGTCAATGTTTTTTTAATTTTAGTCATTCTAGTAGATGTATGGTTTCATCATGATTTTCATTTGCATTTCCCTTGACCGATAATTTAAATGTCTTTTTATGTGTTTACTTCTCTTCTACATATCCTCATTGGTTCAAGACTTCTAACTATTTTTTTAAACTGCATTGTTTATTTCTTAGTTTTTAAGTTTTAAGATACCTTCTGGATACAAGTCTTTTGTCATATATGTGATTTGCAAAAATTTTTTCTCCCAGTCTGTGGCTGTCTGTTATTTTCTTAGTGTTATTCACAAAGCAAAAGTTTAAATTTTGATAAAGTCTAATTTATCAATTTTTTAAAATGAATTATGCTTTTAGAGTCATATCTGAGAACTCTGCTTAGCCCCAGTTCATGAAGATTTTTTCCTATTTTTTTTTCTAAAAGTTTTCTGATTTTCCTAAAATAAACTGTCTCTCAATGCTAGTGCTAGTGCCAGGTTGCTTCAGTCGTGTCTGACTCTTTGTGACCCCATGATTGCAAAGGAGTGTAGCCTGCCAGTTTCCTGTATCCAGACCTATGGATTGTAGTCTCCCAGTTTCTTCTGTCCACAGGATTCTCCAAGCAAGAATACTGGAGTGAGTTGCCGTTCCCCGCTCCATGGGAGCTTCCCAACCCAGAAATTGAACCTTCTTGTCTCCTGCATTGGCATGCAGGTTCTTTACCACTAGTGCTACCTGGGAAGCCTCAATAGCTTAAAGAAATTGAGGCAGAAATTGGGAGTATAAATAGTTGAATTTATATTGACCATATTTTAAAATTTCTCAAGCTATCTAGAATATTGTATAAAACATCTGTGAAACAAACACATTCCAAAAGTAAAGGTCTTTATAACTTCAGAAGAAAAAATTCCTATGATATGTTTTCTTCATTATGCAATTCTCAATTCCCTCCTTTATAACAGGCATGAAATGGTTTTGCTTAACATAAAAGTACTGTTCCATGTTGAGTGCAATTGAAACAAGAAGTTTTACATATCTTAACATTAGTCTCAGTAAAAGAAAGAGAAAATCTTTTTTCAAGAATTAAACCCTAGATCAATTTCCAACAGCCCATGAAATTTATAATTTTATTGAAAACTCCTTGACAATCATAAGGCAATGTTTGTAATGTTTCAAATTTTCACCAACTGGTTTTTAGAACCAAATACCTTTGAAAAAGTCTTCCCTGGTGGCTCAGATGGTAAAGAATTCACCTGCAGTGAAGGGGACCCAGGTTCAATCCCTGGGTTGGGAAGATCCCCTGAAGAAGGGACCCACTCCAATATTCTTGCTTGGAGAATTCCATGGACAGAGGAGCCTGACAGGCTACAGTCCATGGGATCACAAAGAGTTGCACAGGACTGAGTGACTAACAATTTTCACCTTTGAAACAATTATTTGAAAACATGTATAAATGAAGCAATCCCCCATCAACCCTTCCCCAACAACAACTGATTTCAAGGTACAAGCAAAGAATGGTGCCATTATGGTCTTAAAAGTATATACGAATTTTTTTAAGGCATGTTATAAATGTATATATAAGATTCCACTGCATAGCTTGTGGGATCTTACTACCAGGGACCAAGGATCGAAACTGTGCCCCCTGCAATAGCAAAGGCTTAACCACCTGACTGCCAGGGAAGTCCGACAGAATATTTCTTGTGAACTTGTTTGAGCCATTCTCCCCAGGACTGGAAGGCACTGCTCACTTGTGGGCTCTAATTCAGTCTTTCTGAAATCTTTGTTAACTTGATCACTCTGCTCTCCTCCTAAGGGAGTTATCATCCTATCCACCTACAGCCCCTCTACTTGCTTGCCTGTGGAACCAGCTAGAGTCTGTTCAAAATCAATGTGAGACAACAGCATTAATAGACTAACAGCTATTACATATACTGTTAGTCTATTAATAGCTTTGCTAGTTTAGAAAAACTTTGAAGTTTTCTAAAACATTATTTTCTTGATAATATGGAATCACTTTAAATAATTTTCTGGTCCATTTGCAAACTTCCTCTTTTGAAAGTTAGGCCTTAATTAATTAAGATTGTTTTGCTTACTTCTAACCTCTCCTTTCGGAGAAGGCAATGGCACCCCACTCCAGTACTCTTGCCTGGAAAATCCCATGGACGGAGGAGCCTGGTAGGCTGCAGTCCATGGGGTCACTAAGAGTAGGACATGACTGAGTGACTTCACTTTCACTTTTCACTTTCATGCATTGGAGAAGGAAATGGCAACCCACTCCGTGTTCTTGCCTGGAGAGTTCCAGGGACAGGGGAGCCTGGTGGGCTGCCGTCTATGGGGTTGCACAGTCAGACATGACTGAAGTGACTTAGCAGCAGCAGCAGCAGGTCTTAATTAAGATTAGTTCATTCAATGATACTATTCTAAGTGTGCATCTACTAGGAGTCTAGTAAGAATAAGGTGACTTGAGACTCAGCAGAGCCCTTCAGCAAAGAACTGAAAAAATATGACCTTGAGGAGACAATACAAAAGTGCCGTCAGAAGTCAAGACTGCACAGATCTGTCATAATATCAGGCACATTCACTTATGAGGCTTATAACTGTAGGAGCGGAAAATCTTTTCCTCTGTCATCTTAGGTTCAGCATCTCAGACCTGCAAATTAAACTAGAAAAAGATTAATAGGAGAAAAGGTTTATTTTGGATGCACACGAGGGCTGCACAGAGAAGTAAAAACCCAAAGAGGCAGTTAGACCTGGGAGATGATTTTCATTTTACAAAGGGTGATACACTGTGGTGAAGTGACCAGACAAATAAAAAGGGATTTGGGGTTTTAGGGGCAGTAAACTGTGGGAAGTTAAATATTTGGGAATAGCTTAGTGGTAAAGAATCCAATCCACCTGCTGTGCAGGAGACCCAGGTTTGATCCTTGAGTGGGGAAGATTCCCCGGAGGAGGGAATGCAACCCACTCCAGTATTCTTGCCTGGAGAATCCCCTTGGACAGAGGAGCCTGGCAGGCTACAGTCCACAGGGTTGCAAAGAGTCTGGATGTGACTGAGCATGTATTTGGGGAAACTAATGCAAGAGAGGGTTTAGTAAGTTGTGGGGACTACAGGCATTGTTCCCAGTGATGCGTCATCTCTGCGTCGTCTCTGGTACAGGAGAGGGAAGCAATTTTACAAAAGGAAATTTTTGTCACATTGGCATAAGGAAAATTTATGCCCTGCTTTTGTCAGAAAGGGAGAGGTTCTGTTTCATTGCCTTTAGCTCAAAATAGTAATCCTTACACCCAAATGGCATACTTTGGGGTCATATTCTGATTTCCTTCAGAACTGTCTCATGTTCCTGTTTGCTGGCACATTTCTCTTGTTATATGTTGGTTCAGAAGGCTGTTTCCTTATCAAGTTCCCACTTCCTCATCTGTTCACCATTTAGAATTACAGTGAGAGATTAAGGATTAAATGGTTCAGTTTAACAGTTCATAAAGCATCACTTTTACTCACTTCTGGTGTCTGAGCAGCTGAATTCCACATAACTGGTCTCTGAAGGAATACAACCTGCTTTGTAGCCAAATTCCCCTCACTGAAAATTAAAACAACAGCATTAGCATTTCTAAATTAGTAATTCTCTATATTTCACACTTGGCTAGAATGTTCCACATGTATTCTTTGTAAAATAATCTGATCCATTAATAATTATGAAACAGTCTATATAAGTTGCAGCAGATAAAACAAGGGGAAAAAAATCCCTAAAAGCTAAATATGGTCCTTATAAAAGAAATTCTTAATGTTTAAAACTTGTAATCTCACTGTGCTAACATACTTGGTTTTGCATACATATTTGCATTCTGTATTCTATGCTTATCTCTTTTCTTGTTTGTACATTATGGTCATATTCTTAATAGCTGCATGATATCCCAAAGAATTAAGATACCAAAATGTACTAAGCCTTTCCATTATTACTGGAAAATTAGGTTGCTTCCGGCTTTCTGCTAATTATAAATAATGCTGTTATAGAAATATGTATAGTCTTCTTTATTCTTTATGACTTATTTCCTTGAGATAAATTCATAGGCGTGGGATTATTAGGCCAAAAGGGTATGATTTAAGCTTCTTGGTATGCATTGTCAAATTTGTCTTATGAAAGAAAGAGACCAGTTTGGACTGCCACGTGTGAGAAATTTATATACATTTTCCACTGAGGGACTTGAGCCACAGCTAGTCTCATTTTCAGATGCTTCTTTGTAGTCAGCTACTCAATATTCTCCTTATTTAACTACCATCATGGCAAATTACCCCTTGCCAAAGACTACTTGGGGTTTGGATTTCTCTGAAATGCTTTTCACAGAGTCTCCATGGATTTATGGGGAGGAGTGTCTGTAGCTAATGTTGCTCAGTTACGACTTTTATTATGCAAAAAACCCCAACAAAACCTCACTATTAGCTGCATTTTATGCTGAGCTCTTTTTTCTGGAAAACAAATGAAACATTGAAACTCTGGCCCTAGTGGTCAACACCACACAATTTGAAAATCCCAAACTTACTGATACTGTTGAATTTTGAGAAAGAGCAAATCTTCCCACAAAGTGGTAATGAGAGATTGCTTCTTTTTTTATTAAAGACTGCTTTTAGTCTAATCTATTTTAGTTTGACTGTATCTTTGAAAAAAAGACATGATGTGAAATATCTCCTAGCTTTGGGGAACAGCTTGAGTCATCTGGAGACGTCAGCATGAGACAGGAAGGGACTGGCGGTGCACAGAACAGGCTGGCTATTTGGGCGGCAGGGAGAATACTGGAAAGGGCAGTGGCTTTAGAAGCAGACGGTCCTGGATTCAAGACTCAATTTTACTGTAAAACAAAGAATGTTGCTCACCATCTAGTTCTATAAGAATCAAGTCATTAGCCAATGCAACCATGGACTTATAATTCACTCTAAAAGGAATTCAGGTGAAGATCAGAATGAAGCACTTGGTGCTCTGAGAAAACAGGCCCGCACATAGCTAGAAATACTTTAGGATTTTTTTAATGAACCTGGTGACTTATATCTTCCCATACTTAGAAAAGATCTAAGGTCATGAACTGAGATACCTGTTCCTTATGACTAACCTTCTACCAGGGTGTGTGCTTGACTGCACGTAACCCTTTTCCAAAACTATGTACATGCTGACCTGTCTGCCTCACCTCTTGGGAGCATTCCTCAGAGCTCTCTGAGAGATTGTATCCTGCACTAGAATTCTTAGTAAGTCCCCCAGAACTCACAGCTCTCAGGTTGTGCCTTCCGCACCACGCCCTGCACCCGAGTTGACAGTACTGAAATGGCTGATGATACCACCTAATACCTGGTGACTTTGGCGAAGTTTTAAAATTCTCTTTCATTTCCTATCAAGGGCTTTGTGATAGATAAATAAGTCAGTGGGTATGAAGAGCCTCCACTGTGCCTGCCACTGGAAGGAGCACAGAAAATGGGATTTCCTCCCAGTTCCCCCATTCATTTAATGAAATGTGGGGCAGGGTCGAGTGGGAGGAAAATATATTAGAATCAAGAACATCTTCCAGAAAGAACAGTCAAGGGAAAGGGGGCACAAGAATAGAGCAAGAGGTTTCTGGATAATGTTCAAGGTATGTGATGCAGGTAGAGAATCACATGCAGGAACCAGGCCTAGAACTATCCAAAGATGAGGAGTCAGGGGACAATTAATCTTCTTGAATGGAAAGCCTCCTGGAGCCCCGGGGTAGGGACTGGGGGTGACCCTTGATGAGTTTTTCCCAAAAGATTATAGGATGGGGCAATCTGAGTATACTAGGGTGTGATGTTTGGCCAACAGCAGGCTTCTCAACCTTTATGAATGGGGTAAAACAGTAAGTGTGGAGACAGTTACTCAAAGGCTGCCTATCTTAGGACAGTCTTTGGTTGCCCAGGTAAGACTTTGGAAGGTCTTTAGAGTTAGACTTAATTTGAAATATGTCTGAGACCTCACTGTCTCTGGTTTTCTAAAGGACATTCTGATTTAAAATAGGTCTTGCTGGGACTTCCCTGGTGGCGCTGTGGATGGGAATCCACCTGCCAAAGAGAGGTCATGGGTTTGATCCCTGGGCCAGGAGGATTCCACGGGCCTCAAAGTAGCTAAGCCCAAGTGCCACAGCTACTGAGCTTGCGCACTAGAGCCTGTGCTCTGCAACAAGAGAAGCCATTGCAATGAGAAGCTATTTCATGGCCACGAGGAATAGCTCCTGCTTGCTGTAACTAAAGAAAGCCCAAGCAAAGCAACAAAGACCTAGAGCAGCCAAAAATTAATTAATTAGTTACATGAAATAAACTGCTTTCTGTTAAAAAAAAAAAAAAAAAAAAAGTCTTGCTATTTTTGGGCTTCCCAGGTGGTGCCAGTGGTAAAGAGATACAGTTTTGATTCCTGGGTCTGGAAGATTCCCTGCTATTTTCAGAACATCTGTGAGATGTGGAATGCCTTTTGGTTTGGAGAATGGTGATCATGGTAGAATGAAAGGGAAAGAGGTCTGAAACCATACAGAAGGACAGCTTTATGACAGGGCAAGTGAGTCCTTCAGAGTCTCCAGGAGCTCCAGAGGTAACTCTGTTTACTGAGCTTGGATAGGACATTTGCTCTGTAGCACAGGTTCTGAAAGGATTTGACTGGTAAAGTCATTATGGAATCAGAGAGATCTCTAAATGCTCTCCTGCAAGTTCCTGGACAGAGCCTACACCTGCTATTCCCTACAGAAATTTTTTACCCAGAAAGTACTATTAGTTAACTGAGTAACTTAATACTTTTCTGTGAGAGTTAAGAACCTTTAGATTCTCTTTTAGAGTGTTATTAATGGGTGGTCATGCTTGATATAATATCAAATCAATGCAGCTTTTGGAAAATGCTTGATTTCCGCATAAACTCTGTAAAAGTTATGGCACAACCTGCTTTGGTGAAGAGTATAGACTGCAAGTAGGGGCTTCCCTGGGGGTTCAGACAGTAAAGAATTTGCCTGCAATGCAGGAGATCTATATTCGATCCCTGGATCAGGAAGATTCCCTGGAGAAGGGAATGGCAACCCACTCCAGCATTCTTGCCTGGAGAATTCCATGGACAGAGGAGTCTGGCAGTCTACAGTCCCCGGGGTTGCAAAGAGTAGGACACGACTGCGCAACTAACACACACACACACATAGACTGCACGTATAAGCTGCTCAAGGGAATAGTCTTCAAAGAAGATGTGAAAACACCTGCTAGTCCTTGCTTCCTGAGGGCAGTAGGATAGCTCCCTGGTGCCATTGTCATCATGAGGTACAGGTTAGCCAGGGCAGCCTGGGGGGCTGGGTTCCCTGAAGCAATGGTGGAAAGCAGAGTGAATGGATACAAGGGCCAAGAGGGGAAAGGAGGGTCATCAGTCCAGAATAATGTCCAGGAAATTACCATGACACCTGAGGCCAAAGCCTAGGTAGGATCTGGGACCCTGGACCACACTGAAGGAAGAAAAGCGAAGGTCAAATCAGTGAGGCTGACTGGAAAAGAGAAACTAGTGAGAGAAGCAAGGTCAGGTCCAGGTGTTTGACCAGAAGAAACCAGTTGAAACAAAGTGAAAGGCTGAGTCAGTTCTGGGGTCACACCCAGGATTAACCAAAGGTCAAAGGACAGGTACGGACCTGGGAGAGGCAAGAGAAGCCCCCAGAACTGCTGCTGTCCCTGGGACAAGGGGCTTCTTCTCTCTGCCTTGGTAGTAGGCAGATAGAAGTGGGCAGATAGGAGTGTGGGATCTGGGGAGAGTGAGCCAGGGATTGTCTTGACAGTACAGGCAGAGGAGCCAGAACACAGAAGGGGGAGAAGTGTGTTCAACCAGTTCTACAACTTTGTACTACACAATATCCGGACACATCATTTCTTTGTGATGTGTTTAACAGAGAGGCAGTGGAGTCTGGGAGAAACAGCATGTATGACTTTAGAGTCATACTGACCCTGGGTTTGCATCCTAGCTTTGTTGCTTACTAGCTATGTGACACTGATGAAGTTGTCCTATCTTTCTGAGCCTCCTGTTCCTCTTTTGTAAAACAAAGATGGTTCTAAGAATACCAGTGGTGGATATAAAGTTCTTAGCACAGACCCTGGAGCATAGCAGATGCTCAGTAAATGTTTCCTTCTCCCTTTCCTGTCTTCTTCTATGCATTTCATAAGAAAACAAAAAGAAGACTCTCTACTTGGTTATTTTTAAGGGAGGGAGGTTTGCTACGGTGTCAATAAACAACCAAGAAAAAGACTAGCTTCCTGATAACAGAAAATCTCATGAACTAAACTAAGAATAATAACTCAATTTGTGCAATGCTTTCTGGGCAGAGGGCTTGGATTTGATCCCTGATCAGGGAGGAGATCCCCCATGCCACAACTAAGACCTGGTGCAGTCAAATAAATAAATATTAAAAACAAACAACAAACCCCTTAAAACAAAGACATCCACAAAGAGAGTAAAAAAGACAAGCCTCAGACAGAATTAGGGAGACCATCACAACACACATATAACAAATAAAAAGCCTCATCCAATATACATTTAAACACTCCTATAAATACAATTTTAAATGTGGGCAAAAGATTTAAACAGGTACTTAACAAAAGAAAAATCTTGGTGGTCAAGAAATGTATGAAAATGTGCTCAATTTTAGTAGCAATTAGCTAAGTACAAACTAAAACCACACTGAGATCACACTATATATACAATCATCAGAATGGCAAAATTTAAAAGTATGACAATATTTTTTTGTTGGAGCAATGGGAATTTTCATGTTCTGCTGGTGGGAGAGTAAGCTGCAACATTCTACTTGAAAAGAGTTCGGCATTTATATCTATAAAGCCAAAGAAATAAACTATAACCCAGCAAGCAATTCCACTTCCTGGTCTACACCCTTGAGAAACTTGGGCATATGTGCTCAGGTTCAGAACAGCATGCTTGTCACAGCCAACACCTGAAAGCAACCAAAGCATCAGCAGCAAGACGGATAAACAAACACCTACACAGAGCTCTTACAGTGGAGTCGTGGATAACTCTTACAGTGCTAAGTGAAAGAAGCAACATGTGAAAGACTAGGAAGAAAGTGAAAGTGTTTGTCATTCAGTAGTGTCTGACTCTGCGACCTCATAGACTGTAGCCTGCCAGGCTCCTATGTCCATAGAATTCTCCAGGTAAGAATACTGCAGTGGGTAACCATTCCCTTCTCAGGATCTTCCTGACCCAGGAATCGAACCTGAGTCTCCTACAGTGGATTCTTTATCATTTGAGCCACCAGGGAAGCCCATGAAAGAATATATATAATTCCATTTTTATAAAGTTCAAAACAAGCAAAACTAAATTGTTTATTTAGGGATACAAACATGAGTGGTAAGACTATTAGGCAAAAGAAGGAAGTGATTATCCTAAAAGTTGGGGTCATGTTACCTCTGCATGAAGGGAGTGGGTATGATGGGGTAGTTCTAGGGTGCCATTGTCTTGTCCAGTGGTAATTACAGTGTTTTTATAATTATAATATGTATATTTGTCAACAAAGGTCCATCTAGTCAAGGCTATGGTTTTTCCAGTAGTCATATATGGATATGAGACTTGGACTCTAAAGAAAACTGAGTGCCAAAGAATTGATACTTTTGAACTGTGGTGTTGGAGAAGACTCTTCAGAGTCCCTTAAACTGCAAGGAGATTCAACCAGTCCATCCTAAAGGAAGTCAGTCCTGAATATTCATTGGAAGGACTGATGCTGAAGCTGAAACTCCAATACGTTGGCCACCTGATGTGAGGAGCTGACTCATTTGAAAAGACCCTGATGCTAGGAAAGATTGAGGGCAGGAGGAGAAGGGGACGACAGAGGATGAGATGGTTGGATGGCATCACGGACTCAATGGGCATGAGTTTGGGTAAACTCTGGGAGTTGGTGATGGACAGGGAGGCCTGGCATGCTGCGGTTCATGGGGTGGCAAAGAGTTGGACATGACTGAGTGACTGAACTGAACTGATATTTGTGTTTTATGCACTTTTTATATGTGTTTTATTAACAAAATTGTTTTAAGCATATGTGTAATGCTGTATGTAGAATGGTTGTGGATTTACACATAATAATAATGCTTTCTCGACACAGACACAGAGGACAGACTTGTGGACATGGGGGAGGAGGGGCACCAGGGTGGGTGTTGGGAGGGGCGTGAAAGGAAAGTGTGGGAAGTAATGGAGAGTAACATGGAAACGTACATTACCATATGTAAAATAGATAACCAATGGGAATTTGCTGTATGACTCAGGGAACTCAAACTGGGGCTCTGGAACAACCTAGAGGGATGGGATCGGGAGGGAGGCAGGAGGAAAGTTCAAGAGTGAGGAGACATATGTATACCTATGGTTGATTCATGTTGATGTTTGGCAAAACCCAGCACAGTTCTGTAAAGCAATTATCCTTCAATTAAATAAATTCAGTTCAGTTCAGTCGCTGAGTCGTGTCTGACTCTTTGCGACCCCATGAATTGCAGCACGCCAGGCCTCCATGTCCATCACCAACTCCCGGAGTTCACTCAGACTCACGTCCATCGAGTCAATGATGCCATCCAGCCATCTCATCCTCTGTCGTCCCCTTCTCCTCCTGCCCCTAATCCCTCCCAGCATCAGAGTCTTTTCCAATGAGTCAACTCTTCGCATGAGGTGGCCAAAGTACTGGAGTTTCAGCTTTAGCATCATTCCCTCCAAAGAAATCCCAGGGCTGAAATTCTCCTTCAGAACTTCAGATCTCCTTCAGATCCAACTGCAAGGTTGGGTCTCCTTGCAGTCCAAGGGACTCTCAAGAGTCTTCTCCAACACCACAGTTCAAAAGCATCAATTCTTCGGCACTCAGCTTTCTTCACAGTCCAACTCTCACATCCATACATGACAACTGGAAAAACCATAGCCTTGACTAGATAAATAAATTTAAAAGCAAAACAAAAATTCTCTCTCCTCTTGTACATTTATTGTTTTGGTAAAATCAGTCTTGAATTCTATTTTTTTCCCCAAACCTTAAACTTCTTTATTTTGCATTAGAGTATAGTTGCTTTCTATTTTTTTTAAATTGAGGCATAGTTGATGTACAATATTACCTAAGTTTCAGGTATATAACACAGTGATTCACAATTTTTAAAGTTTATACTCCATTTATAATTACAATAAAATATTGGCTATATTCCTTGTGATGTACAATACATCCTCACACCTTATTTATTTTATACATAGTAGTTTGCATTTCTTAATCACCTATCTCTATCTATCACTCCTATCTCTATTTACCCTCCTTTCCATACTGGTATCCACTAGCTAGTTCTCTATATCTGTGTGGGCCTACTTTTTTTTTTGTTAGATCTATGAGTTTTAAATTAGGAGAGGTCTTTAGGAATTCATTCACATGTACTTACTTCCCCTTGAATAAGTCCTGCACTTTGGTGACTCTGCTTTGTGCTTATGGTTGCCATAAAGAGGAACTATTTTGCGATCTTCATACTTCCACTTTTCATGTGCTCACTAACTGATTCCATTCTTTTCTGCTGATCCTGGTATTAGAATCTTTGTTTTTATGGTGTTTGGGCAGCTACTAACAACAGACCAGTGCAGCTATGTGAGATGACTCCTATTTACTGTTCCTGGTTAGCCCTATCTGGCACCAGGAATATCCTCTCTAAAACTACTTTTGGAAGCACTATTCTTTCTTAATAATCCCTACATCTCAGACTTCTCAGCCTCCAACGACCTCCTCTCCTCTTCCATGGATGTTTTCTACCCTATTCACTGGCCTGACATGCAACTCCTTTTGCATTATTGCTTCCCCAAGGAGCCTTTTAATATATTTTCTCTGGAATTCCTCCCCCTTCACCCATTAAATTTTAATGACAAAGATATGTCATGTATCTGTTTATGTACTATGACATTTTGGAGGGCCCAAAGCCCTCCCATGTCCCCTGTTTCTTGTTAAATAAAAAAAAAAAAAAAAAAAGGCTTTAGTTTTCTAGGCCTTCCCTGAGTTCCAAAGAATTGCTGTATGACCCTGTGCTGTGCTTAGTCGCTCAGTCATGTCTGACTCTTTGCGACCCCATGGACTGTAGCCAGCCAGGATCCTCTGTCCATGGAGATTCTCCAGGCAAGAATATTGGACTGGGTTGCCATGCCCTCCTCCAGATAATCTTCCCAATCCAGGGATTGACTCCAGGTTGCCTGCATTGCAGGTAGATTCTTTACTGTCTGAGCCAGACACAGGCAGCTCAAATTTAATGTTTTGTGACAATCTAGAGGGATGAGAAGAGATACCCCATGTCCAAGGTGAGAGAAACCCAAGTAAGATGGTAGGTGTTGCGAGAGGGCACCAGAGGGCAAACACACTGACACCATAGTCACAGAAAACTAGTCAATCTGATCACACGGACCACAGCCTTGTCTAACTCAATGAAACTAAGCCATGCCCTGTGAGGCCACCCAAGATAGACCGGTCATGATGGAGAGGTCTGACAGAATGTGGTCCACTGGAGAAAGGAATGGCAAACCACTTCAGTATTCTTGCCTTGAGAACCCCATGAACAGTATGAAAAGGCAAAATGATAGGATACTGAAAGAGGAACTCCCCAGGTCGGTAGGTGCCCAATATGCTACTGGACATCACTGGGGAAATAACTCCAGAAAGAATGAAGGGATAGAGCCAAAGCAAAAACAATACCCATTTATGGATGAGACTGGTGACAGAAGCAAGGTCTGATGCTGTAAAGAGCAATATGGCACAGGAACCTGGAATGTTAGGTCCATGAATCAAGGCAAATTGGAAGTGGTCAAACAAGAGATGGCAAGAGTGAATGTCGACATTCTAGGAATCAGCGAACTGAAATGGACTGGAATGGGTGAATTTAACTCAGATGACCATTATATCTACTACTGTGGGCAGGCATGCCTCAGAAGAAATGGAGTAGCCATCATGGTCAACAAAAGAGTCCGAAATGCAGTACTTGGATGCAATCTCAAAAATGACAGAATGATCTTTGTTCGTTTCCAAGGCAAACCATTCAATATCACAGTAATCCAAGCCTATGCCCCAACCAGTAATGCTGAAAAAGCTGAAGTTGAACGGTTCTATGAAGACCTACAAGACCTTTTAGAACTAACACCCCAAAAATATGTCCTTTTCATTACAGAGGACTGGAATGCAAAAGTAAGAAGTCAAGAAACACCTGGAGTAACTGGCAAATTTGGCCTTGGAATACGGAATGAAGCAGGGTAAAGGCTAATAGAGTTTTGCCAAGAAAATGCACTGGTTATAGCAAACACCCTCTTCTAACAACACAAGAGAAGGCTCTACACATGGACATCACCAGATGGTTAACACCGAAATCAGACTGATTATATTCTTTGCAGCTAAAGATGGAGAAGCTCTATACAGTCAGCAAAAACAAGACCGGGAGCTGACTGTGACTCAGACCATGAACTCCTTATTGCCAAATTCAGACTTAAATTGAAGAAAGTAGGGAAAACCACTAGACCATTCAGGTATGACCTAATTCAAATCCCTTATGATTACACAGTGGAAGTGAGAAACAGATTTAAGGGACCAGATCTGATAGACAGAGTGCCTGATGAACTATGGATGGAGATTCATGACATTGTACAGGAGACAGGGATCAAGATCATTCCCATGGAAAAGAAATGCAAAAAAGCAAAATGGCTGTCTGAGGAGGACTTACAAATAGCTGTGAAAAGAAGAGAAGTGAAAAGCAAAGGAGAAAAGGAAAGATATAAGCATCTGAATGCAAAGTTCCAAAGAATAGCAAGGAGAGATAAGAAAGCCTTCCTCAGCGATCAATGCAAAGAAATAGAGGAAAACAATAGAATGGGAAAGACTAGAGATCTCTTCAAGAAAATTAGAGATACCAAGGGAACATTTCATGCAAAGATGGGCTCAATAAAGGACAGAAATGGTATGGACCTAACAGAAGCAGAAGATATTAAGAAGAGATGGCAAGAATACACAAAGGAACTGTACAAAAAAGATCTTCACGACCCAGATAATCACGATGGTGTGATCACTCACCTAAAGCCAGACATACTGGAATGTGAAGTCAAGTGGGCCTTAGAAAGCATCACTACGAACAAAGCAAGTGGGGGTGATGGAATTCCAGTTGAGCTATTTCAAATTCTGAGAGATGATGCTGTGAAAGTGCTGCACTCAATATGCCAGCAAATGTGGAAAACTCAGCAGTGGCCACAGGACTGGAAAAGGTCAGTTTTTATTCCAATCCCAAAGAAAGGCAATGCCAAAGAATGCTCAAACTACTGCACAATCGCACTCATCTCACACGCTAGTAAAATAATGCTTAAAATTCTCCAAGCCAGGCTTCAGCAATACGTGAATCCTGAACTTTCTGATGTTCAAGCTGGTTTTAGAAAAGGCAGAGGAACCAGAGATCAAATTGCCAACATCTGCTCGATCATGGAAAAAGCAAGAGAGTTCCAGAAAACCATCTATTTCTGCTTTTACAGTCCTGTGACCACTGCTGAGTTTTCCAAATTTGCTGGCATATTGAGTGCAGCACTTTCACAGCATCATCTCTCAGAATTTGAAATAGCTCAACTGGAATTCCATCACCCCCACTTGCTTTGTTCGTAGTGATGCCAAAGCCTTTGTGTGGATCACAATAAACTGTGGAAAATTCTTAAAGAGATGGGAATACCAGACCACCTGACCTGCCTCTTGAGAAACCTTTATGCAGATCAGGAAGCAACAGTTAGAACTGGACATGGAACAACAGACTGGCTCCAAATAGGAAAAGGAGTACGTCAAGGCTGTATATTATCACCCTGCTTATTTAACTTCTATGCAGAGTACCTCATGAGAATCGCTGGGCTGGAAGAAGCACAAGCTGGAATCAAGATTGCCAGGAGAAATATCAATAACCTCAGATATGCAGATGACACCACCCTTATGACAGAAAGTGAAGAGGAACTAAAAAGCCTCTTGATGAAAGTGAAAGAGGAGAGTGAAAAAGTTGGCTTAAAGCTCAACATTCAGAAAACGAAGATCATGGCATCTGGTCCCATCACTTCATGGGAAATAGATGGGGAAACACTGGAAATAGTGGCTGACTTTATTTTTTGGGGTTCCAAAATCACTGCAGATGGTAAGTGCAGCCATGAAATTAAAAGACGCTTACTCCTTGGAAGGAAAGTTATGATCAACCTAGACAGCTAATTCAAAAGCAGAGACATTACTTTCCCAACAAAGGTCCATTTAGTCAAGGCTATGGTTTTTCCAGTGGCCATGTATGGATATGAGAGTTGGACTGTGAAGAAGGCTGAGCGCTGAAGAATTGATGCTTTTGAACTGTGGTGTTGGAGAAGACTCTTGATAGTCCCTTGGACTGCAAGGAGGTCCAACCAGTCCATCCTAAAGGAGATCAGTCCTGGGTGTACATTGGAAGGACTGATGCTAAAGCTGAAACTCCAGTACTTTGGCCACCTCATGCGAAGAGTTGACTCATTGGAAAAGACCCTGATGCTGGGAGAGATTGGGGGCAGGAGGAGAAGGGGATGACAGAGGATGAGATGGCTGGATGGCATCACCGACTCGATGGGAATGAGTTTGAGTAAACTCCGGGAGTTGGTGATGGACAGGGACGTGCTGTGATTCATGGGGTTGCAAAGAGTCAGAGACGACTCAGGGACTCAACTGAACTGAGAGGGATGGGATGCCGGAGGGAAATGAGAGGGAGGTTCAAGAGGAGGAGGACATACATATACCAATGGCTGATTCATGTTGATATATGGCAGAAACAAACACAATATTGTAAAGCAACCATCCTCCAATTAAAAATTAATAAATTAAAAAATATTTCCCTCTCAGTGTAAGGTTATAATTCCATATTTCTGTAAGTGCATCAGAATCACCTTGGATTCTTATTGAAATGCACATTCCCCCTTCCCTGCCTGCTTTAGATTATTACTGGAGAGAGGGGAGCTGATCTGAGGTGGACAGAGGGAGCTTTGTCTCTTTTCATTTTTTTTCTTGGTGATTATTTTGAGGTCAGCAATATTAGCTGCTGGTTCAGCTAATCTGATCCCCTAACCAGATTTGTCCTGAAGAATTCGATGTAAATTTTCACCTCGATGTTTTTTGAAAAGGATTGGGCCTATTTGTTTAATTATATAGTGATACATATTAAAAATGCATTCTGGCAAGTTTTCAGAACTGATAACAATAACCCTGGAATGAGGTCGTGATATCAGATGACCACATGTTGATGATTCCATGATAGCACAGCTTTAAATCTCAGTGGTATGATCTTGACTATGGCAATGAAGCAATAACTTTAAGGACACCCTAGGAAAACAACTTTATATCATCTGACAGGATATAGCTGTTCTTCAGTTCAGTTCAGTCACTCAGTCGTATCTGCCTCTTTGCGACCTTATGGACTGCAGCATGCCTGGCCTCCCCATCCATCAACTCCCAGAGCTTGCTCAGACTCATGTCCATTAAGTCAGTGATGCCATCCAACCATTTCATCCTCTGTCATCCCCTTCTCCTGCCTTCAATCCTTCCCAGCATCAGGGTCTTTTCCAATGAGTCAGTTCATCGAATCAGGTGGCCAAAGTATTAGGGCTTCAGTATCAGTCCTTCCAATGAATATTCAGAACTGATTTCCTTTAGGATTGACTGGTTGGATCGCCGTTCAGTCTAAGGGACTCTCAAGAGTCTTCTCCAGCACCACAGTTCAAAAACATCAATTCTTTGGTGCTCAGCTTTCCTTACTGTCCAACTCTCACATCCATACATGACTACTGGAAAAACCATAGCTTTGACTATATGGACCTTTATCAGTAATGTCTCTGTTTTTTCAATATACTGTCTAGGTTGGTCATAGCTTTTCTTTCAAGGAGCAAGTGTCTTTTAATTTCGTGGCTGCAGTCACCATCTGCAGTGATTTTGGAGCCCAAGAAAATAAAGTCCCTCACTGTTTCCATCGTTTCCACATCTATTTGCCGTGAAGTGATGGGACCAGATGCCATGATCTTAGTTTTTTTGAATGCTGAGTTTTAAGCCAGCTTTTTCACTCTCCTCTTTTACTTTCATCAAGAGGCTCTTTAGTTTCTTTTTGCTTTCTGCCATAAGGGTGGTGTCATTGGCATATCTGAGGTTATTGGTATTTCTCCAGCTTGTGCTTCATCCAGTCTGGCATTTCAAATGATGCACTCTGCAGATAAGTTAAATAAGCATGGTGACTGTTAGGTAGGTAGAATAGGGAAAAGGCGTCCAAAATGGCGGTGGCTAAAAGACAAGGAAGGGAAAAGCCCGCGAAAATAGAACAAAAGAAGGTCCAAGGACTGGAGTGAGGACCTCAGGTAAAACAAACAACACTCCTGGCTGGCCCAATTTACATAGGACAGGCCCAGGGAGAGATAAACATATAAATAGAGGAGCCAAAGCTAGCTCGCTCTCTCTCCTGTGTGCTGCGGTGCTCTTCTCCTCGTGTCTTTGGATCGACCCTCATGCCTCGAAAATGGATTTTCCTGCTATCTTCTAAATAAAATAGAGCTGTAACACTGAGCTGTAACACTGATTTGTCTAAGAGCTATAACACGGTTTGTCCAAGACCCGAGAGCTGTGAAGCGCGGAGGGCTTTAATGTCCATTGCTCCAAATCTTTGTTGTGACGAAACAAAGAACCGAGGACATACACTCGCATGACATCTATGGTGCCATGACTTGGATTTAACCTGGCTGAAACAATCTCTGCGTGGAAGAGGCCAAGCACAGCAGGAGCCCAACTCAGCAAAGCTCCCATGCTAGAAGCAGAAGGCGAAGAAACCCAGCGCTGGGGAAGCCCCATCGTGGTGGAAAACGGGACAGGGAAAAACAAACTCAGCAGAAAGCTCACGTGGCCCAGTCTCAGATTCCAGAAGACCTCCGGTTAAGGTAAGAGGTCTTCGCTTCTATGGCTGGAGAGACCTTTACAATCTCTTGTTTCTTGTTTCCTCGAACCTCCCATAAACAGGCGGGTGGCAGGGGCACAATTGAGGGACTCTGGAGAGGCTACTCCTCAGCATGTCCCAAAGGCGCTATCTGCTGAGCCCCAGTAGCTGTTACCCAAGCCAGTGGGGGTTCTTCTGTCCTTTCTCTTCTCTGTGCCAAGGATCAGACCAATGAAACTGTGAGCACCGGTCAGATATTTAGCAAATTTTCCGGCGGGCTATGAAGGGGATTCTTTGGCACGTTTTTCCCACTGCTTTTTCCTCCTGTCCTTCAGCTCTCTCCCAGGACTCAAGCCCAGCCAAAACTAATGAAACTCAGGCTCTAGGTCTCATTGCAAAAATTCATTGAGAGTCAAAGCGATAGATAAGAGGTAGACTTGTTAAGATTCAGAGAGAAGCGCCACACTCTACAGGATACAGGCCAAGAAATGCGGCCTGGCTAGGTTTTGCAAGGGTGAATTCATATGCTAATGAGTGAGAGGATCATCCCAGCCATTGGGGAACCACCCACTCTTCCATCTTTTGACAGTGACTTGGAGCTGTCCTGCCACCTCTGGGTGTGTCTGTTGGCTTATAGATTGGGGATTAAGGTTTACTTGAATTTGACTTGTCATCTTGGATCCAATTGATTTTAATTGGTTTACATTATACCCTTGTGCTATGTCATTCTTTCAAAGGTTGTGCTCTGCCCCCTTCCCTCCTGTTTCATGCTCTTTTCCTGAGCCCCATCCAGACCCACAAGGTTGCCTCTACAGTCTTCTGGAGAGACAACCAGAAAATAGCTGGCCTTGGGAGGGAAATACTCTATAATATCCAACCCCCTAATCCTACCCAGTACTGGTCACACTGGAGGTCTTGGGGACACCAACTCCAGTCTGGGGGTCCCAGGAGGTCATCACGCCTTGACCTGCATAGGGATCTGGTCCTTGAAAGGTTGTCACACCTCAATCTGCTCGGGGATCCACTAGTCCCAGGGGTCCCAGGAGGTCGTCATGCCTCGACCTGCCCAAGGGACCCAATTCTCGGGAGGCTGTCACACCTCGACCTGCCTGGGGATTCGATCTCTAGGAGGCTGTCACGCCTTAGCCTGACTGGGGATCTGCACCCTGACCCGGGGACGCCTGGCTCTCAGGTTGCAACAGTTCTGGGTAGGATAAGCTTCAGAAAGACTCACCCCTATTAAGGAAACAAAAAGAAGCCTATTACTTGTGGGACTGTGCCCAGTCTCAACAATAACTCAGGAGCCCAATGAGAACCCCACTGCTTTTCTAGAAAGGCTAAAAGAGGCACTCCAAAAGTTTACCAGTCTGGACCTAGACTCTTACAAGGGACAGGTGATTTTAAAGGACAAATTCCTGTCCCAATGTGCATCAGATATCAGAATTAAGTTACAACAGCTACAACAGCAGGATCCTGCTGCCTCTTTAGATGAGATGGTCCAGACAGCCACCAATACCTTTTGTAACAGAGAACAGGAGAAGGAAGCCAAGGCCCAGGAGAAGGAGAGAAAGAAAGAGACACGGCATGCCCAGATGCTGGCCACCCTTCAGGGAAGCCCTATGGCAAACCCCGAGTCCTTGAAGGACAAGGCACGAGACAAATGCCTGATCTGTAGACAGGCAGAGCATTGGGCCAAAGAGTGTCCAAACTGTGACAAGTCTCCTAGAATGGCTTGCCACAAATGCCATCAACTGGGACACTGGGTGGCACTCTGCCCTGGGGACCCAAGAGCCTCAAGGTCAAGCGCCAAGCCTACCCTCACGATGCTTCAAGAGGACTGAAGCGGTCCGCTCCAGCCAGCCCGCCTGTCACAGATAACCATCAGGGGGCTGGAGCCAAGGGTGCAACTGGATGTGGCAGGTAGGTCCGAGAATTTCTTGGTTGCCACAGGGGCTACCTACTCTGTCTTGATCTCCTACTCCGGAGCCTTCTTCTCCCAAACCTGTACCATTGTGGGTGCTACAGGAAAAGCAACTACTAAAAGATTCACCCAAGCACTTAGTTGCTGGGATGGACAAATATTTTCCCACCAGTTTCTGGTGGTCCCTGAGTGTCCTACCCCCTTATTGGGAAGAGATATACTCACTAAACTGGGAACCACACTTGTGATGGTAAGTTTTTTCAGCCCCTAGAGCTCTACAGTTCCTGGTTACTACTGAAGAACTCATTACACCTTCAATAGAGAGGGACCAAAAACTATGGGAAGACAAAATTAACCCTCAGGTGTGGGACCAGGGGATTTCTGGACGAGCCCACCAAGCTGAACCAGTCATCATTGTCCTCTGAGATCCCACTCCGTTTCCTAACCGGAAACAATACCCTCTCAAAAGAGAGGCTCGGGAGGGACTACAGCCATTAATAAATAAATTCCTTGCTTGTGGGCTATTGGTCCCCACCAGTTCGCCATGTAACACCCCAAACCTGTCAGTAAAGAAAAAAGACGGAACCTGGCGAATGGTTCAAGATCTCCGGATCATAAATGAAGCTGTAGTCCCCCTCCATCCCACAGTACCCAAGCCCTATGTAATCTTGGGAAAAATCCCACCCAGTGCCAAGTGGTTTACAGTCGTGGATGTCAAAGATCCATTTTTTGCCTACCACTCGCTAAAGAATCCCAATATCTTTTTGCCTTTGACTGGGAGGTCCCAGGAGAAAAACACCAACAGATGACTTGGACAGTATTACCCCAGGGGTTCAGATATAGCCCCCACATGGTTGGACAGGCCCTTAGCCGGGATCTAGATCTGGACCTGGGACCTAATGGGAAAATATTATAATACATAGATGACCTACTAATCTGCTCTCCAGATGAGAAAAGTGCCCAACAACATGCAATTTATGTTCTAAACTTCTTGGCAGAAAGGGGATATAAAGTCTCCCATGCTAAGGCACAGATGGTCGAGACAAAGGTCACTTACCTGGGAGTTCAGATTACACACGGGTCCAGGAGGCTGTCCTCTGATCGGGTACAAGGAATCCTCCAGTTGCCCTCCCTCACGACTTGAACACAATTGCGAGCTTTCCTGGGGCTAACTGGATATTGTAGAATCTGAATACCCAACTATGGTTTAATTGCCCCAACCCTTATATGAAAGCTTAAAGGGACGAGATGATTCAATCCCACTGATGTGGGAAACTCCTCAAAAGAAGGCAGAGGCTACACTAAAACAGGCCTTAACTCAGGCACCTGCCTTGAGGTTGCCAGACCCAGAAAAAGCATTCCAACTTTATGTCCATGAAAGAGAGGGAATAGCCTTGGGAGTGTTAACTCAAAGGTTGGGGTCTGAGCCCCAGCCTGTAGCTTACTTATCCAAGAGGCTCGATCCAACCGTCCGGGGCTGGCCCCCCTGCCTTCGAAATCTTGCAGCTATTGCAATCATGATAGAAGATGCTTTAAAACTCTCCTTTGGGGGCAAACTAACTATTTTTACCAGCCACCAAGTAAAATAACTCCTAAATGGGAGAGGCCATTTATGGATGTCTGATCAAAGAATCCTCAGATATCAAGTAATGCTGATGGAAAATCCAGGCCTCACTATATCCCCTTGTGAGGTTCTTAACCCAGCCACCCTCCTCCCTACCCCTGAGGGCTCTCTCCCCTTTCACTCTTGTCTAGAAATCTTGGACCACTGGAAAAAACCCCGAGAGGGATTGTCAGAAGATCCTCTGACCAATCCTGAGGAAATCTGGTACACTGATGGAAGCAGCTTTGTCTTGGATGAAAAAAAGGAGAGCTGGGTATGCAGTAGTCTCCAATTTTGAGACCATAGAGGCTAAGCCTCTGCCAGCAGGTACTTCAGATCAATTAGCTGAGCTCATAGCCCTGACTCGAGCTTTAGAGCTGGGAAAAGGAAAAAGAATAGCCATTCACACTGACTCCAAGTATGCTATGCCTTTCTGGTGCTACATGCACAAGCGGCTATTTGGAAAAAAGGGCCACTTGACCACCCGAGGGTACCCAATCAAATATGGTGATCAGATTCTTCGACTCTTGGAGGCAGTCCATCTGCCCACTGAGGTTTCAGTCTCCCACTGTAAAGGACACCAAAAAGGGAGCACAGAAGTGGCACGAAGGAACCAAGCAGCTAATCAGGCAGCTAGGAGAGCAGCATTACAGAACCATGACCTAATAGGGATTGCCACCTTAGTTCCACAGACTAATTTGCCAGAAACTCCTTCATATACTGAAGGTGAGACTCTTAAAGCTAAGAGCGAGGGCTTTCAAGAAGATCATATGGGGTGGTTCCAAAAGGAGAGACTCCTTTTTCTGCCTGGGAATCTCCAACGGAAGTTGGTTAACTCCTTACATGCCACTACTCATTTAGGAGAAAAGGCCCTCCAAAGATTACTAGGAAGGTCCTTCAGAGGAACAGGCTTCCAAACAACTATAAGACAGCTGGTCTCCTCCTGTCCCACTTGCCAATTAAACAACCCCCAAGGAGCTCGAAGATCCCAGCTGGCCCAGCCTGTCCAACGACATGGGGCCTACCCAGGAGAGGACTGGCAGATGGACTTCATCCAGATGACAGTTTCTCAAGGGTATAAATACCTATTAGTCATGATAGATATGTTCATAGGATGGATTGAAAGCTTTCCCACCTGGACTGAGGAGGTGGTAAAAAAATTGCTCCATGAAATCATTCCAAGATTTGGTCTGCCCAGGTCATTACAAAGTGACAGTGGGACATCATTTACTTCTAAGGTCACCCAAGGGGTCTTGAAAGCATTGGGCATTACTTATTATTTCCATTGTGCCTGGAGGCCTCAATCTTCAGGAGAAGTAGAAAGAGCCAATCAATTCTTAAAATCAGCAATAAAAAAGATAACCCAGGAGACCTCCCTGGGATGGAAGGAGGCTTTACCAATAGCTCTCCTCTGCACCCGCATTGCCCCTAAGGAACAGGTTGGTCTTAGTCCTTATGAGATGCTATATGCGAGACCTTTTGTTTATGTCAATGACCTCTTCCTAGATCCAGAGGTTCAGACCCTCCAGTCTTATACCATGGCCATTGGGCAATTCCAACAGGATATACGCTTGTGGGGTATGAACCAGGACCCAAAAGATTCTAAAGAGTCACCACTATATGTTCCAGGGACTCAAGTCCTAATTAAAGTCTGGAAAGATGGGTCCCCAAAGGCTTAACTCCAGCCCACATGGAAGGGCCCCTACCCTGTAATACTTTCTACCCCCACAGCAGTCAAGGTACCAGGATATGACTCCTGGATTCACTACTCACGAGTCAAGCTGTGGAAGAAAACAGAAGAGGACACTCAATACACCTGTGAGCCCCTGGGAGATCTCAGATACCTATACAGAACTACAAATGAGTGCCATTCCAATGAACACACCCAAAATCTGGTTTCTGGAGATAAGATTTCTCAGGGTAACTCTAAAGAGCTAACACAGCTTGACCGAGACTATACTCCAAAACAGACAGGAACCATCCTGGCCATGTGAATTTAAAATTGACTAATGCCCCTACTAGTCCTTGTTATTCCATATTGATGATGCTTATGATTATTCCATGTACTGTCAATTGTCTAACCTGATTTGTCTCTGCCCAGGTCAACAAGCTACAATATGCAGTGCCAGTTCAACAAAGATAAAAAACTACAGCCGGCCACGGAAAATATCACACAACCTTAGATGGACACCACTATAAGGACTCTGAGGCTTGAGACTAGCAAGAGGGGGAAGCCCAATACACCTCGCCATCCCAGTTCAGCAGGAAGTAGCCAGAAAGACCTTGAAGCCTCTATTCCCAAAGAATTGGGCCTCCCATCTCTTGAGGGGGGAATGTTAGGTAGGTAGAATAGGGAAAAGGAGTCCAAAATGGCGGTGGCTAAAAGACAAGGAAGGGAAAAGCCCACGAAAAGAGAACAAAGAAAGGTCAAAGGAAGGTCCGAGGACCAGAGTGAAGACTTTAGGTAGAATAAACAGCACTCCTGGCTAAGCCCAATTTGCATAGGGCAGGCCCAGGTGGAGGAAAAAACATATAAAAGGAGGAGCCAAAGCACTTTCTCTCTCTCTCTCTCTCCCATGTGTGTGCGCTCTTTTTCTCTCTCTCTCCCTCCCCCACATGCTCCTCCACTCTCTTCTCTTCAAGTCTTTGGGTTGGCATGCCCTCATGCTTCAAGGATGGATTCTCCTGATATCTTCTAAATAAAATAGAGCTGTAACACTGATTTGCCTAAGAGCTATAAAACGGTTTGTCCAAGACCTGAGAGCTGTGATGCACCGAGGGTTTTCATGTCCGTCGCTCCAAATCTTTGTTGTGATGAGACAAAGAACCAAGGAACATACACTCGCATAACAGGGACAATATACAGCGTTGATGTACTCCTTTCCCAATTTGGAACCAGTTCGTAGTTCCATGTCTAGTTCTAACTGTTGCTTCTTGACCTGCATACAGATTTCTCAGGAGTCAGGTAAGGAGGTCGCATATTCCCATCTCTTGAAGAATTTTCCACAGCTTATTGTGATCCACTGAGTCAAAGGCTTTAGTGTAGTCAATAAAGCAGATGTAGATGTTTTTGTGGAATTCTCTTTTTTTTGTTGTTGTTGTTCTTACTGAAGTATAGTTGCTTTACAATACTGTGTTAGTTTCAGGTGTATAGAACAGTAATTTTAGTACTTTTGCAGGTTATATTTCATTATTACAAGATGAGTATGTGAGCAGGTAGGGTGGGTGGGTGGGACTCCCCAGAAAAAGAGAACCAGGAATGGCTTTCTTGACAAAAAAGCCATCTGTGATCTAAGCCAGGCCACAATGCTTGCCCTTGAACAGGTCTCAGTAAATAATTTAAAATATATATATTTTAAAACTTTTGTTACCACTATTTATTTTTCCTTCATAGCTCTCTTTCATTTAACCATTCATTCAACAAGTATTCATTGATTGCCTACTATTGTACAATGCGAGTCAGTAAATAATGATTGTAAGAGAAAAAAAGAATGCAGGGACAAAGGAAAAGCAGTCGTAAAGCAAGAGTTCAGCGATAAAGATCATATCAGATCAGATCAGTCGCTCAGTCGTGTCCGACTCTTTGTGACCCCATGAATCGCAGCACGCCAGGCCTCCCTGTCCATCATCAACTCCCGGAGTTCACTCAGACTCACGTCCATCGAGTCAGTGATGCCATCTAGCCATCTCATCCTCTGTCGTCCCCTTCTGCCCCCAATCCCTCCCAGCATCAGAGTCTTTTCCAATGAGTCAACTCTTCACATGAGGTGGCCAAAGTACTGGAGTTTCAGCTTCAGCATCATTCCTTCCAAAGAAATCCCAGGGCTGATCTCCTTCAGAATGGACTGGTTGAATCTCCTTGCAGTCCAAGGAAATCTCAAGAGTCTTCTCCAACACCACAGTTCAAAAGCATCAATTCTTCGGCGCTCAGCCTTCTTCACAGTCCAACTCTCACATCCATACATGACCACAGGAAAAACCATAGCCTTGACTAGATGAACCTTTATTGGCAAAGTAATGTCTCTGCTTTTGAATTAGCTATCTAGGTTGGTCTTAACTTTCCTTCCAAGGAGTAAGTGTCTTTTAATTTCATGGCTGCAGTCACCATCTGCAGTGATTTTGGAGCCCCCCAAAATAAAGTCTGACACTGTTTCCACTGTTTCCCCATCTATTTCCCATGAAGAGATGGGACCGGATGCCATGATCTTAGTTTTCTGAATGTTGAGCTTTAAGCCAACTTTTTCACTCTCCTCTTTCACTTTCATCAAGAGGCCTTTTAGTTCCTCTTCACTTTCTGCCATAAGGGTGGTGTCATCTGCATATCTGAGGTTATTGATATTTCTCCTGGCAATCTTGATTCCAGCTTGTGCTTCTTCCAGCCCAGCGATTCTCATGAGGTACTCTGCATAGAAGTTAAATAAGCAGGGTGATAATATACAGCCTTGACGTACTCCTTTTCCTATTTGCAACCAGTCTGTTGTTCCATGTCCAGTTCTAACTGTTGCTTCCTGACCTGCATACACATTTCTCAAGAGGCAGATCAGGTGGTCTGGTATTCCCATCTCTTTCAGAATTTTCCACAGTTTATTGTGATCCACACAGTCAAAGGCTTTGGCATAGTCAATAAAGCAGAAATAGATGTTTTTCTGGAACTCTTGCTTTTTCCATGATCGAGCAGATGTTGGCAATTTGATCTCTGGTTCCTCTGCCTTTTCTAAAACCAGCTTGAACATCTGGAAGTTCATGGTTCACATATTGCTGAAGCCTGGCTTGGAGAATTTTGAGCATTACTTTACTAGCGTGTGAGATGAGTGCGATTGTGCAGTAGTTTGAGCATTCTTTGGCATTGCCTTTCTTTGGGATTGGAATGAAAACTGATCTTTTTCAGTCCTGTGGCCACTGCTGAGTTTTCCACATTTGCTGGCATATTGAGTGCAGCACTTTCACAGCATCATCTTTCAGGATTTGAAATAGCTCAACTGGAATTCTATCACCTCCACTAGCTTTGTTCGTAGTGATGCTTCCTAAGGCCCACTTGACTTCACATTCCAGCATGTCTGGCTCTAGGTCAGTGATCACACCATCGTGATTATCTGGGTCGTGAAGATCTTTTTTGTACAGTTCTTCTGTGTATTCTTGCCATCTCTTCTTAATATCTTCTGCTTCTGTTAGGTCCATACCATTTCTGTCGTTTATTGAGCCCATCTTTGCATGATATGTTCCTTTGGTATCTCTGATTTTCTTGAAGAGATCTCTAGTCTTTCCCATTCTGTTGTTTTCCTCTATTTCTTTGCATTGATCGCTGAAGAAGGCTTTCTGATCTCTTCTTGCTAGTCTTTGGAACTTTGCATTCAGATGCTTATATCTTTCCTTTTCTCCTTTGCTTTTCACTTCTCTTCTTTTCACAGCTATTTGTAAGTCCTCCTCAGACAGCCATTTTGCTTTTTTACATTTCTTTTCCATGGGAATGATCTTGATCCCTGTCTCCTGTACAATGTCATGAACCTTATTCCATAGTTCATCAGGCACTCTATCTATCAGATCTAGGCCCTTAAATCTATTTCTCACTTCCACTGTATAATCATAAGGGATTTGATTTAAGTCATACCTGAATGGTCTAGTGGTTTTCCCTACTTTTTTCAATTTAAGTCTGAATTTGGCAATAAGGAGTTCATGGTCTGAGCCACAGTCAGCTCCCGGTCTTGTTTTTGCTGACTGTATAGAGCTTCTCCATCTTTGGCTGCAAAGAATATAATCAGTCTGATTTCAGTGTTGACCATCTGGTGATGTCCATGTGTAGAGTCTTCTCTTGTGTTGTTAGAAGAGGGTGTTTGCTATGACCAGTGCATTTTCTTGGCAAAACTCTATTAGCCTCTACCCTGCTTCATTCCGTATTCCAAGGCCAAATTTGCCAGTTACTCCAGGTGTTTCTTGACTTCTTACTTTTGCATTCCAGTCCTCTATAATGAAAAGGACATGTTTTTTGGGTGTTAGTTCTAAAAGGTCTTGTAGGTCTTCATAGAACCGTTCAACTTCAGCTTTTTCAGCATTACTGGTTGGGGCATAGACCTGGATTACTGTGATATTGAATGGTTTGCCTTGGAAACGAACAAAGATCATTCTGTCATTTTTGAGATTGCATCCAAGTACTGCATTTCGGACTCTTTTGTTGACCATGATGGCTACTCCATTTCTTCTGAGGCATGCCTGCCCACAGTAGTAGATATAATGGTCATCTGAGTTAAATTCACCCATTCCAGTCCATTTCAGTTCGCTGATTCCTAGAATGTCGACATTCACTCTTGCCATCTCTTGTTTGACCACTTCCAACTTGCCTTGATTCATGGACCTGACATTCCAGGTTCCTATGCAATATTGCTCTTTACAGCATCGGACCTTGCTTCTATCACCAGTCACATCCATAACTGGATATTGTTTTTGCTTTGGCTCTATCTCTTCATTCTTTCTGGAGTTATTTCTCCACTGATCTCCAGTAGGAACCCCACGTCCAAGGAGCTGTGGCTGCGCCGGCGCAGGAGGGCCTAGAGGAGCTATCCCACTTTGAAGGACAGGAAGGGTGGCAGTGAAGAGATACCCCTCGTCCATGGTAAGGAGCAATGGCTGCGCTTTGCTGGAGCAGCCGTGAAGAGATACCCCACGCCCAAGGTAAGAGAAACCCAAGTAAGACGGTAGGTGTTGCAAAAGGGCATCAGAAGGCAAACACACTGAAACCATACTCACAGAAAACTAGTCAATCTAATCACACTAGGACCACAGCCTTGTCTAACTCAATGAAACTAAGCCATGCCCGTGGGGCAACCCAAGACAGGCGGGTCATGGTGGAGAGATCTGACAGAATGTGGTCCACTGGAGAAGGGAATGGCAAACCACTTCAGTATTCTTGCCTTCAGAACCCCATGAACAGTATGAAAAGGCAAAATGATAGGATACTGAAAGAGAAACTCCCCAGGTCAGTAGGTGCCCAATATGCTACTGGAGATCAGCGATAAAACAGAATCCTAATTCCTCCTCAAGGGATGTGGATAGCAATCTGATACAGATCTTAGGTTGAGCAGAAGACTCCACCCACATGGAGGGCTGTGACTATGTGCTTTGATCCCAGCCTGCTCAGAGCCTAAGGAAAGATGATAAGACCTTATCTGATCCTTGTGATTTCAATCAACTAAAGCTTGTCAAGCTGGAATCAATATTGAAAGAAATATTGAGAGAAATATCAGTAACCTCAGATATACAGATGACACCATCCTTATGGCAGAAAGTGAAGAGGAACTAAAGAGCCTCTTGATGAAAGTGAAAGAGGAGAGTGAAGAAGTTGGCTTAAAGCTCAACATTTAGAAAACTAAGATCATGGCATCTAGTCCCACCACTTCATGGCACATAGATGTGGAAACAGTGTCAGACTTTATTTTGGGGGGCTCCAAAATCACTGCAGATGGTGATTGCAGCCATGAAATTAAAAGACACTTACTCCTTGGAAGGAAAGTTATGACCACCTTAGATAGCATATTCAAAAGCAGAGAAATTACTTTGCCAACAAAGGTCCGTTTAGTCAAGGCTATGGTTTTTCCTGTGGTCATGTATGGATGTGAGAGTTGGACTGTGAAGAAAGCTGAGCACCGAAGAATCGATGCTTTTGAACTGTGGTGTTGGAGAAGACTCTTGAGAGTCCCTTGGCCTGCAAGGACATCCAACCAGTCCATTCTAAAGGAGACCAGTCCTGGGTGTTCATTGGAAGGACTGATGCTGAGGCTGAAACTCCAATACTTTGGCCACCTCATGCAAAGAGTTGACTCATTGGAAAAGACCCTGATGCTGGGAGGGATTGGGGGCAGGAGGAGAAGGGGACAACAAAGGATGAGATGGCTGGATGGCATCACCGACTCAATGCACATGAGTTTGGGTGAATTCCGGGAGTTGGTGATGGACAGGGAGGTCTAGCGTGCTGCGATTCATGGGGTCGCAAAGAGTTGGACAAGACTGAGTGACTGAATTGACTGAAAGCTTGGACTCTGGTCAACATTTACCCTGATTCTATGCAGAATTCTCCTCTGCTCAAGCCCCTTCATGAATACACATATACCAAACCACTCCCCATCTCACTACCACTCCCCCTGCCCCAGGCCAGTTTTGCTGTTTGGGGAGACACCACTTTGGAAAAGATCCTCCATGGTCTCCTTACTTGCTGTAAGTAATAAATCCTTGCTTTTCCTGATCTTTGGCTTCTTTGTAACTTTTGACTAGATACCCACCAAGAGGCAAATGCAGTTTTTGGGTAACAGGTATAATTCCCTGGGCTATACAACGTATCTTTGTTGGGTAAACCTATGGCTGATTCATGTTGATGTTTGGTAGAAACCAACACAATACTGTAAAGCAATTATCATTCAAACAAAAATAAATAAAAAATATATCTTTGTTGCTTATCTATTGTAAATGTAGCAGTTTGTATCTGTTAATCCCAATCCCTAATTTGTTCGTCCTGCTTTCTCTCCTCCTTTTGGTAACCACAAGCTTGTTTTCTGTATCTAACAGGATATATTTGAGTAATGAAAGAAAATACTTCATGTAGAGACCATTCAAATTATGGCTTACATGATAGAGTAGAAAAAAATTGAAAGTTGCTTAAGACACAATTGTTGTATATGAGTTCAAAATATTTAGGAAGAAAGTTTTTACTGGTTCTAAGTTATGTTTTAAGACATGTGGGCCCAAAAAGAAAGATGATAACATTTGTTTTTCTGAGTGCAAGCATCATGTATAGGCATGAACTTTTATAGTGTCATTATTTATTTGTCTTTTGAATTGGTTTTATTGGTTTGTAATACTCAGTGCTGATTTTGTATATAGTGAACTACAGTGTTTCCATTTTCTGAAATATCTTGATTTAGGACAGATATCATGCACAGACCCTGCTTTATCACACTCAAACATCATGATAATCCAGTGAAACTGATATTATTATATCATTTTCCAGATGAGGAAATTGAGACTCAAAGAAGTTCTCCAAGTCATATAGCTGGTAAATGGTGATGGTGTAATTCAGATGAGATCTGTGTATCTCAAAGCCTGAACCATTCTTCTAGTTTCAGAAACTAAAAACTTTTAGGCTCTATCCTCTACCTGGACCAAGATGAACTGTATGTAATATGTTTATTGATGTTTAAAGATGACCTGGCTGAAGGTGACTACTATTCTGTGTGTACTGAAGCAGCTAAGACCAGCGTGTGACTGTCACAGGGACAGGATATTTGGACAAGAATAAAAAGGCCCAACCCTGTGTGGAGGTTTGTGCCAGACACTGATGGGTGAGGCTGGGTGACAAGTCTGGCTTGCAGGGCCCTGGAGGGTCCTAGTAGCCCCCTTGCTTTTTTTTTTTTTTTTGGTTGTGCCAGCTCAGTGTGTGGCACAGTTCCTCAATCAGGTTTTGAACCCGGGCCACTACAGTGAAAACACGGAAACTTAACCACTGGACTACAAGGAAATTCATGCCCCATTGCTAGTTTAATTGCACATAAAGATGAGCCTTCACAAGGAGGGCCTGTAAGGTCCATTCTGTCTCCACAGCATCTTGGTGGATACTGGCAGTACACTGGGCTTCCCTGGTGCTCAGTCGGTAAAGAATCTGTGTGCAGTGCGGGAGACCTGGATTTGATCCCTGGGTTGGGAAGATCCCCTGGAGGAGGGCATGGCAACCCACTCTCGCAATCTTGCCTGGAGAATCCCATGAACAGAGGAGCCTGACAGGCTACAGTACATAGGGTCACAAAGAGTCAGACACGACTGAGCAACTAAGCATACGCACACACAGGGGTACAGAGGAAACTGGGACTGAGGTGAGGCAGCAGTGCTACCTCTTCCCCAAGGACAGCAGACAGCCCCTCCCTACTCCAGAGAGCCTCCTAATCACTTGATCTAGCCTGTGACGCTTATGCTGTTTGACACACAGGACAAGGTGGTCAGGCAAAGCATCGCTCTGGCTCCACCACCCTCTCCCATCACAGTATACTTGAGATGTGTTCCTTCCCACCTGTGGTCTCAGTCCTGTTCTCATTCCCAAACCAAACAGGAGTTGCTCAGCGAGTGGCAGCCCATGTTCTATTGCTCAGCATCCAACCTTTTAGTCTTGCTATCTAATCTAGAGCCTGGCTGGTCATTCATATCACTTTAGGAAATATTTAGACTCATGGGAATGGAAGTCCTGAGTTAATAGGAAAGAGGAATGATAAATATATTTTCCACTGGGAAAAAAAGGAACATGAAAGGTTCAGACCTTAGAGGACTTTTAGGAAGGGTCAATGATGCCCTAAATTATACACCTAGGAGAAATGAGGAGGCTAAATACAGAAGTTATTCTGAGGGAGATTGGAGGGTGAGTCAGGTAGACCACTGACTTGGCAGATGGAAGGTGAGGGGTGGCAGGGAAGTGGAATTTCTTTCTTTTTTCACCACCTATGCAAAGTTCCTCAAATGTTGATGAGATTCTGAAGCTTGTGAAAATGGAGCTTCATGGACCCTACCCTTGGAGCCTCTGACTGTCCTGCTGGGATAAGCCTCCAGCATGTGTATATTCCCGGGCATTTCACAGTGTTCACATCGCTTGGTCTGAAGGCCAAATCTTGAGAATTACTGCTGTCCTGTGATCTGACAGATGTGTCACAGATTAAAAAAAATAATAATTTATTTTTCGCTGTGCTGGGTCTTCATTGCTGCACTGGCTTTTCTCTAGTCATGGCGAGCGGGGGCTACTCGCCAGTTGTGGTGTGCAGGCCTCTCATTTCAGTGGCTTCTCTTGTTTCAGAGCACAGCTCTAGGGTGCACAACCTTCAGCAGTTGCAGCATGTGGGCTCAGTAGTTGAGCTCTCTAGAGCACAGGCTCACTAGCTGTGGCACTCCAGCTTAGCTGCTCCTCCACATGAGGAATTTCTCAGACCTGGGATCAAACCTGTGTCTCCTGCATTGGCAGGAGGATTCTTTACCTTGAGCCTCCAGGGAAGCCTCTATGTCACAGACTTTTAGAAGCTGAGTAATGATTCAGAGAGCTACCACTCACAATTTGAGAACAGTTACCAATAAATCTCTGAGAAGAAAAGATTGTTTTGCTTACTTCTAACCTCTCCTTTCGGAGAAGGCAATGGCACCCCACTCCAGTACTCTTGCCTGGAAAATCCCATGGATGGAGGAGCCTGGTAGGCTCCAGTCCATGGGGTCACTAAGAGTAGGACATGACTGAGCGACTTCACTTTCACTTTTCACTTTCATGCATTGGAGAAGGAAATGGCAACCCACTCCAGTATTCTTGCCTGGAGAATCCCAGGGACAGAGGAGCCTAGTGGGCTGCTGTCTATGGGGTCACACAGAGTTGGACACGACTGAAGCAACTTAGCAGCAGCAGCAGCAGCAGCAACCTCTCCTTTTAAAGCCTGAGTGTCTTTACCCTGTATCCACTTTTATCCCTTTCCCCACCTGAAGAAGGTGTGGCTTTATTATATAACCATGTCAATTCAATGTTTTTAAAGTTTGTGGGGAGGTAGTGTTATTGGGCAGGGGTAAAGTTGCTAAACTAAAGGGTGGATCCTCCTCCTCGAGGAAGGGGGAGTTGCTTCCCTTAGCTACGCTATCAGTGTTAAGCTGTGGTCCAGTTGCCTCTGCTCAAAGGGAAGGCCCAGGCAACACTGTGCTGTCCTCTGCAGGTTGTACCAGCCCAGACAGGACAGCCTTGGCAGTCAGTCATTTTCTGGATGCCAAATAGAGCAGAGGGAATATCTCTGAGTCCAAGGGACAGCAAAGCACTTCATACAGAGGGCTTAATTTGTCTCTTTTTCCAAACAAACAAAAAAATAACAACTCGATCTTTTCCTTCCCCAGGAATAGGACAAAAGGAAAAGTTGGTATTTTTGAAGTGGTTCTAATGTAAGTGTTTATTTTAGTGGAAACAGAAAACAAGTTCATGGTGCAGGAGAGAGCTACCCTTCCCCCCACACTGGAGGGGCGGAATGGAGGCAGAAGTGCTGTTGTCTCTCCATCCCACCCTCTGGGCCCCACTGCAGCTCTAACCCTAGCTGTGTGCTGGACTGAGGGCAGTTTCACACAGGCAGTGCACAAGAGCAGGACGAAGGGTCCCGCAGACAGGGCTGTGTTTTCTGTTTGCAGATTCATATCCACTCAATCTTCACTCTAGGGAAGAGTCAGCATCTCAAGTTGGAAAAAAGGAGGCATAGTAGTACGGCCTTCGAAGGGAGGGGCACCTCTGAGTCCTGGAAGCTGCAGTGAATTGGGAGTTGGTCTACTTTGCCCCTTCTCTGGCGCTGCCAATGTGAACTCACACGCCCTTGAGAAGGCGGTGCCTTTGATAATAGCTTGTATGCACAGTTGGCTCTCTGCATCTGCAGTTCAGATTCTACCAACTGCCAATGGAAAATATTCGAGAAAAAAATTTCAGAAAGTTCCAAAAAACAAAACTTGAACTTGCCAGCAATTGTATACATAGCATTTAAATTGTATAGCTATTTCAAATAATCTAGAGATGACTGAAAGTATACGGGCTGCATGTAGATTATATGCAAATACTATGCCACTTTATAGGGTGTCCCTCGTGGCTCAGGTGGTAAAGAACCTGTCTGCAATGCAGGAGACCTGGGTTTGATCCCTGGGTTGAGAAGATCCTTTGGAGGGTGGCATGGAAACCTACTCCAGTATTCTTGCCTAGAGAATCCCATGGAGGTGTCTGGTGGGTTATGGTCCATGGGGTCACAAGGAGTCAGATGTGGCTAACATACTTTACCTTTATCTTTGGTGAGGAAAGGGTTACAAAGAACCAAGCAAACAGTTTTGGGCCCTGGAATAGACTGTCCATTACAAAACACCAGGACATGCTGTCAACCTCTCTTTGCCTGCCCCATTCCCTCCCCACATTTGAAAACTCCCTGGTGGCTCAGATGGCAAAGAATCTGCCTGCAATGCAGGAGACCCGGGTTTGATCCCTGGGTTGGGAAGATCCCCTGGAGAATGGAATGGCAATCCACTCCAGTATTCTTGCCTGGAGAATCCATGGACAGAGGAGTCTGGTGGGCTATAGTCTGTGGGGGTGGCAAAGAGCTGGACACGAATGAGCAAGTAACACTTAATGCCAATTTATACAAGGGACTTGAGCATCCCAGATTTTGGTATCCATGGGGGTCCTGGAACAAATCCCTTATGGGTACTGAGGGATATATATAACAAGAGAGGGTTAGATTTGCTGATCTCCAAGGCCCATGAAATCAGATTAGAAGTTCAGTGAAATGCTTTTCGTAGGCCTTATATAAGCACTGTTAGGTTGCATTATCTTACAGATGATCTCTGTTTTAGCATGAAATGAGGGTGTGTCAGGTACTTCAGCGTTACCTGTCATGTCTCAGTATAGGAGTAGGCAACACGCTTGTCAGGAGCCATCCAAACTCAGCCAGAGTGTGCAGCAGAGGACCATAATCTGTCTTGATTTCACAACCCTGCGCGAATAAGCACAGAGGTCATAGTCTAATGACAAAGACAACCAGCTACACAAATGATGACAATAAGGGTGAGGAGTGTTGGGATAAGGGGCATTCATGCTCCATTAAGTGCAGTTTCACTGGCTCCAGTCTTCTTTTCTGCTTCCTGCTGCTTCCCAACCATTCAACCAAGCTAGAAACCCTGGGGATCTGAGTGGAGCGAGGTTCTCTAAGGTTTGGGCCTTCCTTCCCTAGGTCTTATTTGGGCATCAAACTTTAATGTATAGGGTGGAGGTTAGGAATTTGCATTTTAAAAAGCTCCCTGGGTGATTTGGATCCAAGTAGAGGCCACACTTTCAGAAACACTGGTCTAGGGCCTGGGAAGTGAGGACTGGAGTAGAGAGTGAGCATTGAGGAGTCAAAGGTGAGAGGAGCAAAGAATGTTCACTGCTTTTCACTCACTTGGAATTGATTCTTACTTGGAGTTGTTCCTCTTATCCCACATCCTTGTGCCTCCCTCAGTGGGGTTTCCAGTTTCCTTGAAAATGGCCTATGTCTCTCTAAGCTGGGCAAGGCCAGAAAGGTGAAAGTGTCCTTGAGAGAGGCTGTCAGTGAGGGCCTCATACACCAGCAAATATACCTGAATTCAGTCTGTACACCTCAACGGCAGTCCATTTGGTGATACCTGAATTCAGAGCGCACAATGCTGACAGCAAAGTCACCTCTTATTAGGAAGGACAATGCTGTGTGTATACATTTGGTCTGCTGAGAGAGAGAATACCTTTGGATATTTTTGCCTTTGAAAGTCAACTCACAAGGTGAAAAAGTCAGTCACATTGGTTGCTCAAAGACAAAATTGACTGAATTTGTTTTCACTTTCATCTAGTTGTCTTGGCATTGTGTACAGAGAATCTCAGTGCCGAGGATGTTGTTTAGAATAAGAATGTCGAACGTTTGGGAATCTACTGCTATAATTATTTTGCTATCTTTAAACAAATCTGAACATTGAGTAAAACAAATCACCTTTTCCCAAATTTGCAAGAAGTTTGTTCAAGTATTTGTGATGAAATTCTGAACACTGAATAAACATGTGTTTGAAGAATATTGTCCGTGTTAGGCAATGAAGATCTAAATGTAAAACTCAATATAAAAGTAAAGCCAAATTATAAAAAAAACACAGTTTACCTCAATAACTGTCCATTGTTCTACTACGATGGCATCATTTCCTTTCCTGCTGAATCCTGGTACTCCAGACCCTTCTTCTTCATAGATAAAGACTCCTTCCAAAGATTTCGACAATTGATCCCCTGTGAGGAAAAAGATACAATTAAGGAGAGTTGCACATATTCAGTGTCTTTTCAGGTCATCTAAAATGTTAATAAACAACCCTTACAGGAAGCTGAAAGAAAAATATATCAATTAATAAATACTTGTTTTAGGTGAATCTATGACATTTCCCTTCTCTTTGAGGTAATTTCTTTCTTTTTTTTTTTTCAAAAGTTAAGACACTTTTATACCTAACTGAATTAAAATCAAATTGTAAACATGAAGACTACAATAACAAACACAAGATAAAATAATATCATACAGTGAGAAGCAAGTGGATTTCCTAAGCCTAAAAACATCTGGAAATCACCTTCACCTGGAAATCAAATGCTGGTTTCTGTTCTTCATGTTGTATGTATGTCAATCATACCACTAAGAAAAACAACATCAAAAATATTAATCTTTGAAATTACAAGTGTGATATCAAAACCAAGGTGAGGTAAGATTATTTTAAAAAACATAAATACAGAACAATTCTTTGCTTCAATGATGCTTAAAAAAAAAAAGAATGGTAACAGGAAGATCCTAAACAGAAGTTATTGTCAAAAGAATTCCTGCTGGGAAGGAAGTTTTGAGGGAGGGCCTCTCTGACATTTTTTTGAACAGTTGACAATAACCAGCTGGCCAAAACTAAACTGATTTTATGGAAATTCTTTTGTCTCCTACAATTTTCCCATGATCATGTGCTGGTTAAACATTTTGTTTTTATACAGCACATCAAAGTTTCCTTGATGGACGATTA
The DNA here is from genome assembly GCF_032452875.1 of Bos javanicus. Lineage (NCBI taxonomy): Eukaryota > Metazoa > Chordata > Mammalia > Artiodactyla > Bovidae > Bos > Bos javanicus. The sequence continues at coordinate 86,214,500 of NC_083869.1, forward strand.
TCCAAATAATAACCTACAAAGTTTTCAAAACATCTATTAAGTTTAAAAACCAAAAAACAAACAAACAAAAAAAACCAAAGTAATTCAAATGTAATTTTAAGTTTTCATTTTTATTAATGAGCTATAAAATTTTAAGAGAAAATCACTACTACTATTTTTATATCAGTTACAGTTCAGGCAGAATAACATGAAGAATTTACTTTGTTCGGCATGGTTCCCAAAACCCAGTAAAGTTTAATTTACTTGTTGAAATTGCTATTCTAACTACAATATATGTTCTACTTCCTTTAAATGTACTTGTCTACTGTCATACCAAAGTGACCCACAGAATTAAACCTGTTTTTGATCGTCAGTTTGGAGCATCCCAAGACCATCTTTAAAACTGTATATTTGCCTCAAGTCCTTTTTTAGAATGGGGGTATGAACTTTAAGAATAATTATATACTCTGATAATTATATAGTTAATTGTAATCTCTTCTTATTTACTTTAGGATTATATAGTTGGAGAACTATGGGTTTTGTGGTATCTGTTTTCTTGTTCTCAGTATTGAGATTCCTTAGTACTTCTAAACTTCTCTTGGTTTAAAAGAATGAAAATGTTGTAGACTCACACACTGCAATACCACCAAGAATAAAAAAGAAAGACTCACTGGAATACAACAACATGGATAACTGTCAGAGATACTATGTTGAGAAAAAAAGCGAGGAGATAAAACATACTGTATAGTTCAACCTACATGAAGTTCAAAACTAAGCAAAATTAATCTATGGTGCTGGAAGTCAGAACAATGCTTCTCTCTGCATGGGAGGATATTAATGGGGAAGGGCCATGAGGAGGCCTTCTGGGATTTTGGAAATGTTCTGTATCCTTTTTTTTTTTTTTTTGCCTTTTACCCCTCAATATTGAGATATAGTAGTTGACATATAAGGAAATGTTCTGTATCTTGAACATTTGTCTTCTATTCAGTTGTACTCATAAGATTAATGCATCTTGTTCTATGTGTCTTATTCAGTTCAGTTCAGTCGCTCAATCGTGTCCAACTCTTTGGGACCCCATGAACCACAGCATGCCAGGCCTCCCTGTCCATCACCAACTCCTGGAGTTCACCCAAACCCATGTCCATTGAGTTGGTGATGTCACCCAACCATCTCATCCTCTGTCGTCCCCTTCTCCTCCTGCCCTCAATCTTTCCCAGTATCAAGGTCTTTTCAAATGAGTCAGCTCTTTATATCAGGTGGCCAAAGTATTGGAGTTTCAGCTTCAACATCAGTCCTTCCAGTGAACACCCAGGATTGATCTCCTTTAGGATGGACTGGTTGGATCTCCTTGTATCTTACAACTTCAGTTAAAAACAAAAGACATTCCTTCTCACTTTAGATCTCCCCAAGCCCCCTGGCTAAGCTTTCTTAGGGACCATTCTGGTCCTCAGAGCCACAGAAGAATGATAACTTCCCAGGAGGGACTATTTCTATCTCTTAAGAAACTCTCCCTGACAGAAGCGGTAGCTGGGGAGTGGGGCAGGGAAGGCCTCATGGGGAGTGACCATTGGGGTGCTTGGTGTGTTATACTCCAGCTATTGGGGTAAGGTGACAATTCTGAACAATTACTTAACAACTGTCCTGAACTGACTCATCTCTTAACAGCATGTATCTCAGACCTTCCCACCCTTTGTGCCTTGGCCCATTGGTGTGCTTAGAATGGGGTTCAGATGAACTAAGGTACAGGGCGCCCCCTCCTGCCCAGAGCAGCTTTTCTTCTTCTATCTATGTGTCCTACAATATTGTTGTTCAGTCGCTCAATCATGTCTGACTCTTTGTAACCCTATGGACTGGAGCATGCCAGGCTTCCCTGTCCTTCACTATCTCCCGGAGCTCAAACTCATGTCCATTGAGTCGGTGCTGCCATTCAACCATCTCGTCCTCTGTCATCCCCTTCTCCTCCTGCCTTCAACCTTTCCCAGTATCAGGGTCTTTTCTAATGAGTTGGCTCTTGGCATCAGGTGGCCTAAGTATTGGAGCTTCAGCTTCAGAATCAGTCCTTCCAATGAATATTCAGGATTGAATTCCTTTAGAATTGACTGGTTTGATCTCCTTTCAGTCCAAGGGACTCTCAAGGGTCTTCTCCAACACCACAGTTCAAAAGCATCAATTCTTCGGTGCTTAACCTTCTTTATGGTCCAACTTTCACATCCATACATGACTACTGGAAAAACCATACCTTTGACTATATGGACCTTTGTTGGCAAAGTAAAGTCTCTGCTAATGCACTGTTTAGGTTTGCCATAGCTTTTCTTCCAAGGAGCAAGTGTCTTTAAAATTCATGGCTGCAGTCACCATCTATAGTGATTTTGGAGCCCAAGGAAATAAAGTCTCTCACTGTTTCCATTATTTCCCCATCTATTTGCCATGAAGTGATGGGACCAGATGTCGTGATCTTAGTTTTTTTTAATGTTGAGTTTTAAGCCAACTTTTTCACTCTACTCTCTCACCTTCATCAAGAGGCTTTTTCATTCCTCCTCGTTTTCTGCCATAAGGGTGGTGTCATCTGCATATCTGAGGTTATTGATATTTCTCCCAGCAATCTTGATTAAAGCTTGTGCTTCATCCAGCCTGGCATTTCGCATGATGTACAACATTATCATTTTCTATGTGTGCAGAGGGCTTCTCAGATGGCTCAGTGGGTAAAGAATCCGCCCACAGTGCAGGAGACGCAGGTTTAGTCCCCCGGAGGAGGGAATGGCAACCCACTCTAGTATTCTTGCCTGGAGAATCCCATGGACAGAGGAACCTGGCAGGCAACAGTCCATAGGATAACAAAGAGTTGGACACGACTAAAGTGATTGACGGAGAAGGCAATGGCACCCCACTCCAGTAATCTTGCCTGGAAAATCCCATGGACGGAGGAGCCTGGTGGGCTGCAGTCCATGGGGTCACTAAGAGTCAGACGCAACTGAGAGACTTCACTTTGACTTTTCACTTTCACACATTGGAGAAGGAAATGGCAACCCACTCTAGTGTTCTTGCCTGGAGAATCCCAGGGACGGGGGAGCCTGGTGGGCTGCCGTCTATGGGGTCGCATAGAGTCGGACACAACTGAAGCGATGCAGCAGCAGCAGCAAAGTGATTGAGCATGTGTGCATAATATTAAAAAGTTACAAAGAATTGACCTGATCCACTGCTTCTCAATTTTTTTTTTTCTGGCCTTGCTGTGAGTAATACGTGAGATCTTAGTTTCTCCTGACCTGGGACGGAACCTGTGCCCTCTCAATGGAAACACAAGTCTTAACCACTGGACTGCTAAGGAAGCCCTGTGGTTAGCTTTTAAGAATAGGGAAGACGTCCATTTTGCTCATCAGTATAAACCCCATGTGCCAGGCCTACGGCCTGGTGTGTATATCTATATCTATATCTATATCTATATCTATATACATATGGAGTTTCCCTGGTGGCTTAGCAGTAAAGAGTCTGCCTGAAATGAAGGAGACTTGGGTTCAATACCTGGGTCAGGAAGATCCCTTGGAGGAGAGCATGGCAACCCACTCCAGTATTCTTGCCTGGAGAATCCCCATGGAGAGAGGAGCCTAGTGAGCTCAGTACATGGGATCGCAAAGAGCAGGACAGGATTGAGCAACTATGCACAGTAGCACATACGTACATATATGTATATATGAAATGAATACATACATGTTTCAGTGCCATTACTCTACCCTACTTTTCATTCTGATATACCTCCAACTCCACACAAGCATTTTTATAGGAGTGAAGAGACTGAAATGACTATCAAGTGAAGTCTAAAAAGAATCCACAAAAAATGAAAGTGTAGCCTTCAGATGTGGGTATATCATAGGTAGGAAGAGGCTATGCTCTGAGGGTGGTGGGCATTGGTAGGCTAGTGAAGTGTAATAACCTCAAGTGTTGTGTTTGTGTGTGTGTGTGTGTGTGTGTGTTCTGTACCAGTTGGTAGAGTTGACCATCTCATCCATGTCAGCTGCCCGCTGGATCTCTACATGTTCTGGTAGAATAAAGTGCTTTGTCTCTATTGGCATAATTGGATAAGCCTCTTGTAGGCTCCTCTGGATTCATTTGGGAGTTGTAAGTGTGCAGAGAACCCAGCTGCAGGCCAGTTTGGAGAAGGCCAGATGCTGGAGAAGGCCAGGAACAGGAGAAAGTCATGCAGTGAGACCCTTGGGCCATAAGAACAGCAGGAGGGTCCCTGGGTGCCCCTGTGTGTGGGACTTTTCAAAACAGAAAAGGCTTCGAAAGTGAGTGGGAAAGGGCACTGAAGAGGAATTTCACAGACCTTACAAGATTTCCACCATGACTTTCCTGACTTAAATTTTTTTTTTTTCCACTTCTCTCTGTTTCTGGAGAATTTTATAGAATGAGATTTGTGGAGTAATATATTTAAATTTCTGAGCAATATCTGGTTTTGTGCTTCTCCTCATGTGTGGGCTGGCTTCTGACAGTATTTTGGAAGAGGATGGGAGCAAGACAAAACAAAATATGCATTGTCCCCTACGTGTTTTGGATGTCAGGCATCAGATGTTCTAGGACAAAGTGGCCCCTTCAGCCTCTGACTTGCTTCTCATGGTGACACAGGCACAGGTCACAATTTCCCCTCCACAGCTTCCCTGTGTACTCCCAGGAAAGTCCTGAGTGACACACCCAGTCACCAGACCTTACAGACCATGGCTCATTAGGGCTTGGCATGGCCTGCAATGCAACACGCCTAATGAGACATTCCGGAGCTGCTGACAGGGAGAGACTCTCCCTGGGGCTCTCTAAATAGCTTCTGAGGCTTTAAGAACAAAAGCCCTAAAGAGCCTCTGGCTGGCAACTGCTGTGGCTAATTTTATTTCCACCAGGCAAGGCTCAAGGCAGGGATGCCTGAAAGACATTGTGAAAGGAGGATTTCTTTGTCTTTCCTTAAGCAATTAGTCATAATCCAAAATTTGGAATGGCTCTTTAAAGTTTTTTTTGGCCACATCACGCAGCTTGCAGGATATCCTAGTTCCCTGACCAGGAATGGAACCCAGGCCTTGATAGTGAAAGCGTGGAGTCTTAACCATTGGACTGCCAGGGAATTCCACACACCCCAGCCCCTGTTTTGAATGGCTTTAACTTAGACTCTTTGGAGGGAAGAGCAAGACATAGACACAGAGAGAGAAACATGTGAAGCATAAACTGACCTCCAAATAGCTGATTCATACTAAAAGTATTGTAAGAACATCTTGTAAGTGTCAGGAGAGAAGGCCAATCCCAGAAAATGAACGCTGACAGTGGGTGAGGCACTGTGGGAGTCACTTTGTACCTAGTGTATCTTACCAAATTCTCACAACAGTTAGTAGAAATGTTTTTACACCCCTTTTAGGAAACTGAGGCTCAGTGAGCTCAACTAACTTCCCCAGGTCACACAGCTCTAAGTAGAAGACACAGAATTTAAACTGTTTAAATACTAAAGTCCACAGGCTTTATATCAGATCTGGCTGTTTCCATAAAAGATCAACTTGGAAGAAGTTTCCAATAACCAAAAATACTATTAAATCTTTATTGAGTACTTGCTAAGTGCCAAACACTATGCAAGGGGCTGTATTTTGGGGTGCTCCAATGAACTAGATCCTTACTCTTGGTTGCTAGTTAAATTTGGAACACGACTTGACAAATTTAAATAACCAAAATCTTTAGTTGTATTAGTTAAGGCATCACTAGGCTGATCTAATAATAATGAGGTTTATTGAGATCTCATCTGGTTTGCTTTTTCATTCCCCTCTCTCACCTCAGTGAATCATGGTCCCTAACTATCCTGATCTGCATAAACTCCATTCTTCTTAATGCATTTTTCCAGTCTCCTTACTATCTTTTTTTTCTTTTCTTTTAGCACTAATCTCTTTTGAAAAAAAAAAAAACAACAAAAAACACTTTTCTTAGAAATAATTTTTGGAAAGTTTTGCTTGTTTTTGTGACAGACAAATGATTACATATCCATTATAACTAAAAGAAGATTAGATAGAGATGAAAGATAAGGGAAAGGCATAAATAAATACAGATCATTTTCTGAACCAAAGTTTATTTTTCTATACAAATTTTAGGAGGAGTCGGGTTTAGAGAGGAGGACATGGTAGGTAGTATTCAAAACTGGGCTGCTGCTGCTGCTGCTAAATCGCTTCAGTCATGTCCAACTCTGTGCGACCCCATAGATGGCAACGTACCAGGCTCCCCCGTCCCTGGGATTCTCCAGGCAAGAATGCGGGAGTGGGTTGCCATGTCCTTCTCCAATGCATGAAAGTAAAAAGTAAAAGTGAAGACGCTCAGTTGTGTCTGACTCTTAGCGACCCCATGGACTGCAGCCTTTCAGGCTCCTCTGTCCATGATATTTTCCAGGCAAGAGTACTGGAGTGGGTTGCCATTGCCTTCTCCCATCCGAAACTGGGCTAGTGTAATAAACTTGGATAGTAATTGTTAAATGCCATCATATGCCTCCTGACTGGGCTGCTGTAGTACATCTTACTCGGAAAATTCTACTAGTTGATCACACCGAGGTTTGTCTATTTCTTATCGTTACAACCCAACAGCAAACATTACAATAGTACCACACAGGATTGTTAAGATTTTACATTAAAGTTGCATGTGCAATTGCCAAATTCAGACTTAAATTGAAGAATGTGGGGCAAACCACTAGACCATTCAGGTATGACCTAAATCAAATCACTTATGATTATACAGTGGAAGTGAGAAATAGACTGAAGGGACTAGATCTGACAGATAGAGTGCCTGATGAACTATGGATGGAGATTCATGACATTGTACAGGAGACAGGGATCAAGATCATCCCCAAGAAAAAAAATGCAAAAAAGCAAAATGGCTGTCTGGGGAGGCCTTACAAATAGCTGTGAAAAGAAGAGAAGTGAAAAGCAAAGGAGAAAAGGAAAGATATACCCATTTGAATGCAGAGTTCCAAAGAATAGCAAGGAGAGATAAGAAAGCCTTCCTCAGCGATCAATGCAAAGAAATAGAGGAAAACAACAGAATGGGAACAACTAGAGATCTCTTCAAGAAAACTAGAGATACCAAGGTAACATTTCATGCAAAGATGGACTCGATAAAGGACAGAAATGATATGGACCCAACAGAAGCAGAAGATATTAAGAAGAGGTGGCAAGAACACACAGAAGAACTGTACAAAAAAGATCTTCATGACCCAGATAATCACAATGATGTGATTACTCACCTACAGCCAGACATCCTGGAATGTGAAGTCAAGTGGGCCTTAGGAAGCATCAAAGGTTCATAAGCATCTAGCTTATGAATAAAGCTAGAGGAGGTGATGGAATTCCAGTTGAGCTCTTTCAAATCCTAAAAGATGATGCTGTGAAAGTGCTACACTCAATATGTCAACAAATTTGGAAAACTCAGCAGTGGCCACAGGACTGGAAAAGGTCAGTTTTCATTCCAATCCCAAAGAAAGGCAATGCCAAAGAATGCTCAAACTACCGTACAATTGCACTCATCTCACACGCTAGTAAAGTAATGCTCAAAATTCTCCAAGCCAGGCTTTAGCAATACGTGAACCGTGAACTTCCAGATGTTCAAGCTGCTTTTAGAGAAGGTAGAAGAACCAGAGATCAAATTGTCAACATCTAATGGATCATGGAAAAAGCAAGAGAGTTCCAGAAAAACATCTATTTCTGCTTTATTGACTATGCCAAAACCTTTGACTGTGTGGATCACAATAAACTGTGGAAAATTCTGAAAGAGATGGGAATACCAGACCACCTGACCTTCCTCTTGAGAAACCTGTTCGCAGGTTAAGAAGCAACAATTCAAACTGGACATGGAACAACAGACTGGTTGCAAATAGGAAAAGGAGTACGTCAAGGCTGTATATTGTCACCTTGCTTATTTAACTTATATGCAGAGTACATCATGAGAAACGCTGGGCTGGAAGAAACACAAGCTGGAATCAAGATTGCCGGGAGAAATATCAATAACCTTAGATATGCAGATGGCACCACCCTTATGGCAGAAAGTGAAGAAGAACTAAAGAGCCTCTTGATGAAAATGAAAGAGGAAAGTGAAAAAGTTGGCTTAAAGCTCAACATTCAGAAAACTAAGATCATGGCATCCAGTCCTGTCCTTCATGGCAAATAGATGGGGAAACAGTGGAAACAGTGGCTGACTTTATTTTTCTGGGCTCCAAAATCACTGCAGATGGTGACTGCAGCCATGAAATTAAAAGATGCTTACTCCTTGGAAGGAAAGTTATGACCAGCCTAGACAGCATATTAAAAAGCAGAGACATTACTTTCTCAACAAAGGTCCATCTAATCAAAGCTATGGTTTTTCCAATGGTCATGTATGGATGTGAGAGTTGGACTATAAAGAAAGCTGAGTGCCGAAGAATTGATGCTTTTGAAGCGTGGTGTTGAAGAAGACTCTTGAGAGTCCCTTGGACTGCAAGGAGATCCAACCAGTCCATCCTAAAGGAGATCAGTCCTGGGTATTCATTCGAAAGACTGATGTTGAAGCTGAAACTCCAATACTTTGGCCACCCGATGTGAAGAGCTGACTCATTTGAAAAGACCCTGATGCTGAGAAAGATTGACAGCAGAAGGGGATGACAGAGGATGAGATGGTTGGATAGCATCACCGATTCAATGGACATGAGAGTGGGTAAACTCCGGGAGTTGGTGATGGACAGGGAGGCCTGGTGTGCTGTAGTTCATGGGGTTGCAGAGTCAGACACAACTGGGTGACTAAACTGAACTATACTGTGCAATAATTAGAATCTTTTTTCTTAGTAGTAATATCTGTCCTTTTAGCCATTGAACTTGAGAGGCAAAAACATTTCCACCAACTCTGACACAGGTCAAATTTTTTAGGTATCAACATATCATAATATAAAACTTACCTTTAGATGTTTCCCAGCATACAAAAGAATCAATTAAAGACAAGCCTTGTTTATAATAAAATGTAGTTAACTCCAGCCAATCAGCATCAAGTGTACTAATGACAGAGCCTTTTCTTGTTACTTTCATTGACAGGATGCCTTCCTGATAGTTCCAGCAGGTTGATTCATCATCAAAAACATTGAAGACTGTATACAACTTGTTATCTGAGGATAGGTATTCAGAAGGAAGAAAAAAGGGAAAGTATTACTAAAATTGTGTTTTAAAAATTTAATTAATCCTGAGCTATTTCAAGCATATAGGCACAGAGAATAATAAATTACCTACCATGCAAGTTTTATCAAATGTTAACTTTGGGCCATGTTTGCGTCAGAGCTTTTTCAAGGAAATGAGAGATGTATGTAGATAAGGCTCACGATGTATCTCTCCTAATCCTATTCTCCAGAAATAGCTACTGTAATGAATTTGGTGTTAATCATTCTCATGCAAGTACTTCTGTTCTTTAAAATACATGTCTATACATATAAATGATGTTTTGCAATTTAAAATTTTTTAAAAATGGGGTGTTGTGTGTATCAATCCATAAGTTAATTTTCTTGTTCAATATTATGCTTTAGAAGTATAATTAATACATGTAGGTCTTGTTCATTTAGTTTAACTGTTACATAGCATTCAAGTTTACTTTTCTCCTATTGATGGAAATAGATATTATTATTGAATTTCTGTTATTACAAACATTACTCATTCCTTGGATACATATGTGAAAGTGACTCTAGAATGCATACTACTTTAAGTTAGCAAATTCTTAACTTGGAGGTCCATGGACCCACATCATTGGTTGTGCATTAGGAAGTCTGACGTCATTTTCATCACAGACAGTATTAGGGATATGTGTGTTATCTGTGTTTTTCTTGGTGAGTTTCCATGGATTTCACCAGACTCTCCAAGAGGTCTTTATTATGCATCTGCTCCCAACCCCCTACACCAAAAGTTAAGAACCAACCCCTGGCATAGAAAAGTTATCAGGGTTTTAAAATAATCTAAATAGAAGGCAGAATCTAAAGACTGATAATTAAGTAGCATATTTGATTTGGAATTTAAAAGATTAGGAATAGACATTTGATCTAATCAAAGTCAGGATGGGAATGAGCACGAGTTTAAAAGTAGCCATGGGCCTGGTGGGCTACTGTCTATGGGGTCACACACAGTCGGACACGACTGAAGTGACTTAGCATAGCATAGCATAGTATAGCATGGATACCAGGTGGCGCTAGTGGTAAAGAACCCTCCTGCCAACACAGGCGATGCAAGAGACTTGGGTTCAATCCCTGGGTCAGGAAGATCCCCTGAAGGAGGGGATGGCAACCCACTCCATTATTCTTGCCTGGAGAGTCCCATGGACAGAGAAGCCTGGTGGGTTATAGTCCATAGGGTTGCAAAGAGTTGGACTTAGCATGCAGCATACATGTGGATAGAATATAATAGTTGACCATATAACAGAATATAGAATAGAATATAATAATGACCATAATTCCAACACTCGTTCACTCTTACATTCCTAAATTTTTCACACTACAGGAAAATCAGGGTGGTAGTTAGCTAAAGAACTGGTTAAATAAAAATGGAATGGTGTTGGTGGTGGTGAGGTGGTGAGATGATGAGCTGGGAAATGCTCTTGGTTCTTTCTTAAGGAGGCCATGCTGACTGTGGTCCAATGAATGTCTGCCATGCACAAATATTGAGCAATCTCACCACAACCCAGAAAGCTGATACCACCAGTGCATGTGGCCTCAGCACCAACCAAGACTGATCAAAGGATCAGTTAATAGCAGCTAACTTAATACAGAGTCTATTCTGTGCCAGGCAGAATAAGCACTTTGTAGACATCTCATTTCTATTTATCACAGCAACACCTTTCTATAAAGACACTGAGGCAGTCTGACTGTAAACTCCTAATTCTAAGGTTTACACAGTCTTTGATTTTCTCTATTAGTGCTTTTTAAATCATGTCCATAAATGTATCAGAAAACTTAAAACAGTCCAAAATACTCTCAGTTTCTTGGGAAGACTTGCTAGCTGCAAAGAAGAATAAAACTATTGTTTAAAGTTATTTAAGGATGCAGGCACTATTGTTATATTAATTGTTTCATCATGATGTGCATTCTCATATTCCAGTTGGTGATTAAAGGAAGCCAATTAACTTCAAAGGTGAAAACCATCCATGAAATGGGAAAGGCCAAAACTAAAATTCTCACAGACTGTTTTTAGGGAAAAACATAAATCAGAACAGCTTTCTTTACAGAATCACTTTTTTGGTACACATGCACAGCCTTCATTTTACAGAGGTGTTGGTTCATGACTAAACAGAAGCCAATTTTTAACACAAAGTTTCATTACGTGGATGGTGTATGACCATGCCAGGGATAACTGTATGGAAAACTGCCCTACCTTACACCCATCTGTAATAATTTAAAAAAATCAAGACAAGTTTATACAAGTTTATTCATTAATCTTTAGAGATATAATTTGTCTCGTATTTGTTAAAAACCCTTCAAAACATATTTTTGCTAAATTTAAAAGAATATAGATCCTATTTCTACTCTTCTTGTCTATTATTACCTTCTCCTTTTCTTGATTTAGAGAAACTGGGGCTGCCATCTCGTTCCATTTGACACTGTCCACTTTCACGATGCAGTTCTTCCTCGATTCCACTTTCAGACGATTGCCCACTTAATGTTCCTTCATTCCAGTTTTTACAGTTTTCCTCTGGACTACGTCTCACATGCAGTGTTGATTCAATGTCTCCATCGAGGTTGGTTCCATTGCAGAATTTAAGTGGTGGGTAATGCTGTGATATGAATCCAACAAATCTCATTCCTCTTTTAGCAGCTACGTTAACCTGAGGTTTAAAAAGAGATGTTAGAACAAAATGTAAACTTCATTTACATTGATTACTTTATCAATTAATCTTTAGGCTTATTAAGGAAATCCATTAGAAAAGGAGTAAATCGACCAGTAACTAAAGGCCTATTCATAAACAAACTAATGACCTTTAATACAGGACCAGGCCTAAGACAGAGTCACACTATTATTCTGACTTCTTCAAACAGAACTAATACACTTTAGAAATTATGAAAACAAGAATTGTATTTTCTCCAAAAGGTTATTATTTGGGAACAACTAATAATTCTATAGCATGAATTTTGCAGCCCTGTTAACAATGGTTTCTCCAGTTGAAGTAAAATATAAAACTATTCTAAGAAATGCTCAAAAATAACATTACCAAATACATCTTAATTAATAAAGAAGAGACATTAATTTAAAAGCAGAAAACATGCAGTCTTGTTTGCTTGATGTAGGTAAAAGAAAAATGTTAAAAGACTTACTCTTGACAAATGTGTATGCATATACATAAGCCAAATTCATACTCCCACTCTGATCTGCTCATATCTTGAAGCTATTGTCTCCTTTCTGGGCCAAATACACATAATTAGATTCAATCTTGTCAGTTACTGAGTAGGGTTCAGAAACACATGACAATGCCAGTGAAATCATTTGAGAGCTTAAGAGTGATTATTTTCACACTTGGCACTTTTCTTTCTCTGCTTTTGCATGATTTCTTTGTTCTTTTTGTGTCATGTCTTTCTCCTGTGTTAAACACACTTCTTTTGAGGGTAGGCACTATCTTACTCATTTTTGTGTTGCAATGTTTTGTACCTATATGTGCTCTATAAGTATTCGTTAAATACGTTAAAATGAAGAAATAGAAACATCTTTTATATTGTCACTACTTTAAATGTTTTAAGTGTTTTAAATTTACTTGGAAGGGGAAGAAAGAGTTATGATGCGGATTGCAAGTGCAAACATCTATAGTCAGAAATGAAAGGGAATGAAAAAGGCCAGTAAGAAGAGTGGTGAGGGAATTCCCTGGTGGTCCAGTGGCTAAGACTCCGTGTTCCCAGTGCAGGGTGCCCAAGTTCAATCCCTGCTCAGGGAACTAGATCCCACATGTCCAACTAAGAGTTTGCATGTTACAGCTAAAGATTCTGCATGCCACAGTTAAGACCATGTGTGTGTTCCAAGTCACTTCAATTGTGACAAACTATTTGCATCCCTATGGACTGTAGCCTACCAGGGTCCTCTGTCCATGGGATTCTCCAGGCAAGACTACTGCAGTGGGTCGCTATGCCCTCCTCCAGGGGATCTTCCAGACCCAGATATCGAGCCTGTGTCTCCTACGGCTCTTACATTGCAGGCAGATTCTTTACAGCTGAGCCACTGGGGAAGCCCAACTAAGACCCGTGCAGCCGAATAAGTAAATATTTTTTTAAAAAAGAAGAAGAAGCAGGGTGAAATCAGGCTGCAATATCCACTTAAAGGGGCCGACTGTAACTTAGCTCTGGCCGAAGAGGAGGGAATTCTGAGCCAGGCAGAAACTATGGGTATTTGGAGCTAGGACAAACACTGCTGACACAGTATCATTTACTCCTATAAATTAACACATTATGACTGTAGCATTGCAAGAAACCTCCAAAATAACCATAAATTGTCCTTTATATCAGGACTCCTGGGAGAGGAGAGGAGATGTGGTAAGGAGCCAGGTCAAAGTGCTTTTTCTAGGTTTTATTTGTTGATTTGGGTGAAAAAGTACAGAAGTCTTTCTCTACTACTAAAAAGTTTTGTCTGGAAAAGTTTGGTTATCTTATGGAATAGTACTGTCTTTTCCATTTTTAATTTAGAAGAGTGATGTTTTTAATGTTTTTTATTTAGAAATCCTAGGGAAAACATTTGTAAATCTAAATTTAAAAAAGAGCAAACATTGACATAATATTAAAATAACCTAAAATCTAGCTGTTCAATAATCAACTCTTTATATAAAGCATTTGTTCAAAAATAGTATTTGGCACTTATCTATTGCTCTTGTTCATACACGGGGCAATGTTCAAACATTTCACATGCTATGTTTCCTGAAGCTGTTCTCTTCATAAAATAATCCCATTACTCTAATTGCTGAAATAATAGTACTTTCCTGTTTAAATAGATCTTTAACTGTGTTCAGGAAGTCAAATGCAAAACAAGGGCTCTCATGACGATCTATTAAGACTAAATTAGCAGTTTCATTTTTGTTTCTGGAGTGAATTTATTCCCATAAAAAATATTTCCCAGAATAGTAGCAGTAAATAGTGTATGAGTACCTTGTTTATAAAAATCTAGTTTTGAAAACTGTTCCTAAAAAACCTTAATGAATGGTGACTTTATATCTAAATGGGAAATACTTAGCTGCTATAACTGGCAAAACACAAGCCACAGATAGTCTTACACGGTCATTTAAAGCTTGGGAACAACACAATAGTAACAGTGAACAAATTTCACAGTTTCTTATTTGACAGGAAATGCCTTAGGTTTTTGGCTGTATTCATTTAAATAAAGCTAAACCTTACACATATGTCAATGCAACTAAAGTTAAAAAAATCCAAACTTTAGCCATCAAATCCTGTCAACTTCAAATACTTATGAATGTACAATTTTTCAATCAATATACATATAGTGTTTAATTTTTCATTTAAGGTTTATGAAGTTCTATCGAATAGATTTTTTTCTCTCAACAGCCAATGTACTTGTCATGTTCAATGCCCATGAAGTATTCTATCTTATTGTTAGACCATTGCCTCCTTCTCAGTTTTCCAGTTGTTGAGAATTTGGCCCCTGTTTAAGGTATCTTTGCATAAACATGACTTTTCCCTTTTCAGTCAATTTCCTGGAATAGATTCCTAAAAAGGAAAATAAAATAAGATTTATGATTTTTATAACCAAATTGATATTCACTGTACTAATTTATTCCAGTGCTAACTGCATTATATATGATTATATTTGAATTTTTTCTTAAAGGTCTTTACAGCACTGAATTTAATATTTTCAACTTAATTTCTCAGTTCATACTGGTGAGGTATTACTTCTCAGTTTTTACTTACATTAAAATTTATTAGTTAGGTTGAACCCTTTGCCAAATGTTTCTTCATTATTTGTGTTTCCTTTGTACTTTCTGTGGATTGTCGGTCCATTCAAGACTGAATGTACTTTCATGCTTTTGTGTTCATTTCCTATATACTCTGAAAATGAAGCTTCCGTAAGACACATTTCTTGACCATTTCTCCGGATTCTTTTTTTCCTAGTATATAATTATATTTATATATTCAAACTCAAGTTCCTCAACTACTGTTATAATTAAATATGTCCAGTCTTTCATTTTCTTTTGGATTTTTTAAACTTGAAAAACTTAACTCTTTATTTTATGTGAAATGTGTGGAGTCTATTTTCTACTGATCGATTGCCCATTTTTCCAGCACCATTCACTAAGTAATGGTTATTTCTCCATTTTATTTATCAGGTTTGTTATGAAACCTCTTATATATGTATTAATTTATTTCTGGCATTTCTTTTCTGTTTCACTGGCCTCTATTTCTGTTTTTAATTCTACAATTTGGTAATATGCTTTGTTTTAAAGCCTAGTAGACTAAGTCACCTATCATTTCCCTGTTCTTTTTAAAGTAGGAAAGGAAACTGATGAAGAAATATGAAATATTTCTCAATATCCCATGTAAAAACATGTATTTTAGTACCTTTTCTATCAGTTCTTTTGTTACGTCATTTGTTTGTGTCTCATAAGTTAAAGGACATTCCTCAATCACAAGCCTTGGGCGTCTTTGTCCACTGGGTGCTGTCGAATGCTTCGTGCTGTAACAGAGAATATGTTTATGGTTGGAAGCCAATTGTTAATTTTTAACTAATAAGCTCATGTGAAAATGAGTGAGCTTCTCACAAATAAGGTCAAGGTATCCCTTTTTCTTTGTTATTTCAACTTTAATGGTTGTCTTCTTATGTAAAATTATCAGAAAAAAACATAATAATTTCTATTTAGATTACCTTGGTTAAAATCTCTAAGAATTTAATTTCTAATTTAACATGAAAGAAAAGCTACACGTCCATTGTTTTGATAAGTTATGAGAAATTATTTTAGATCACTGCTATACCTCATTATTGGGCAAAAGTGATCCTTCTTAAGTGCAGATAAATATTGTCCTATCTTTTTCCTTTTTCTTCTTTTCTCACCTTCCCCCCTTGATTATTCTTAGCCATGGCAGGGCACTGCTAAATCTATTTGAAGTAGAGCAAAAAGAGAAAAATAACTTATCCATGGTTTATAAGATTTGTAGTTAGGACATAAAGTGTTGCTACTGTGTGGTAAGTGACCTATTTACCTAGTAATGCTTGAACTAGTAAAGACCTGATGTGGCACCCTGTCATGGATAAAGCTGGTTGTGTACATGTCCTCTCAGAATGTCCAAGTGGGCAGTTAGTTATTCAGTAGCAGACAGGGTTCCTAAAAGCACATTGGGAATTTTTTTTTAAAGCCTTTTCTTTTCCCCCAATCTTTCTGTTTTCTTCTCTCTTTCCCTTATTTCATTTTCCCTTCTCTGCTTAGTCCTTTCACAGTTAAAGTGATTATTAGTCCATCACTGTAAAGAGAAAACACAATTTCTACCTTGGTCTTTGAAATGATTTTGATACAGTTGAAGAGTTGTGTAACAAATATTTAATATGTGTATCAAAGACATTGGTTTGGTTATTTTTACTTTTCCACCTGTAAGGAACAACAGTATTCTGAATACTATCAAATGTACAAGCTAGGTTAGGAAAAACATTTGTATTGTCTGGAAAAGCAGCCATTAAAATTTAAAAAGCTAAAAAAAAAATCTAAAAAGGATGACTTTTATCTCCTAGTTTTTGGAAAAAGCTGGTAAGAGATCTATCCAGTTTATAAGAACTCAGCATGTAGGACTTTTTGCTGTAGAAGTTTTGGAAGTTAGTTTCTGTGGCTACTGTTAGTAAAACTACATCGGACACTTCAGAAAAAATGCTCAGTGAAAGAGGACTTGTTCAGTCAGCTCTTTCAGCTCAGTGATTGGAGGCAGCTAACTGTTACTCCCTCATCTGGTGAAGTTGCTACAGGAGTGTTCTCGCTCTTCTTGAGTATATTTTTCTTTTCTTCTGTTCACTGACATCCTTACCAAGGACCTATTTTTGTCTGCAAGGGGCTCAATCCTGAGAAGTTTTAAGGAAGGAGATTGACATTTTCTTCTCCCAATCCAAGTTCAACTGTTGGAAAATCTGCCTTTAAGCCAAAACCCCTAATTATCCTTTATTCTCCATCACTGGGTTCAAACTTTCTTTTCTTTTAGCCAAAGAAAACTTTCTCTCTTAACAGCTTCTCAATATGACAGTTTTCTTGAGCACCAGCCTTACCTTAATTTCAAGCGCGATAGCACCACCCTGTATAGGTAACTTGCAGGCAAGTGTTTTTGCTGCCCCACAGGTTGTATAACAGGATGAATAGCTCCAACAATATATCCTTTAAGATAGTAGTCTTCCACTTTTGTTACTATATCAAGAATGGAATTTATCTTGATGACTTCTGGGTTTGGTGAAGCTGAAATATCAAATACAGAGACATTTGCACATTCATAAAGTTGAACTATACATTATTTCTATCTATGTGTGATGACACTAATGAATAGAAAACACACTCATGCATATGACTTAATCTCAAATAAAGTTACACTAACAGGGATTACATATTTTCTAAGTTAATTCCAGAAAAAAAAGCAAAAGTAATCTTAAAAGCTGGCAGATATATAGTATTACCAATATGTCTTAAAGTGGAAATATAATACCTTGTATATATATATGTATGTTTCAATTTCTATTAAGGCAGTTTTATATTTTAGGATTTCATTTGAGTGACTATATTTCCATTAATAGATATAGAAGACATATATAGGAGAAACAGTATTAGGTTTAGAAGCCATTGTTTTTATGATTCTGGACAAGATGAGATGTAAAATTTCTTAAGAGTGATATTCATACAAATCTAAAGACTAAAAATGAAGAAATGATATTTGTTAAGCAAGAATTGTTAAGTGCTTTCTTATTTCCAATTACACTTCAAAAACATCATGTTTTAAGTTTCTCTGGGAAACTAAAAATATGATTTCTTATGGCACTTAATAAATATTTGAGTAAAGAAACTGAAAAAGTAAAGGTACCCAGAAATTCTTTTCAATAAGCAAAAATTCTAAATATAAAGGAAATTTAAATGCAAAATTTGGTATGCAGTTGAACCATCCCTTTGAAGTAGGACAAATCTGTAGAAACTATAGAAAAGTAGAATCTGTATAGTTTTCAGTAAAAGGAAAAGGGTGTGTTATATGGGAAATGAATATTTTTTCAGTATTAATTTTAAAAACAACTTCATTTTCTGTAATATTATTTCTAACTTTCTGGAAAACCACCAAGAATTAATAGCTATAAATAGAGCTGTAATTTGGTTATCTCTTGAGTAACAAGACATATGAAATTAACTCCAGGTATGGGTAGCACTGGTTGTTGGCATTCTGTTAGTGTGGTCAGTGCTGTCCAGCAAAGAGCTGCTGCCAGCTGCCCAAACACAGGAAGTAGGTTAAGAAGCAGACAAGGAAGAAGGGTCAGAGGAAATCCCCACTGGCTCTTACATTCAGATCCACGTGATGGAACAGAAACACACCACTTGGGTTCATGTGGGTTCATGCCAACTTTTCAAATGAAAATAAAGCACTCCAAAAAAAGTTATATAAACCATGATGAATCCATTTACTCAAATGTTCATCCTTTTTTGGATTTAAACTAATCTATATACAATATATTTTCATCATTATGAATAGGAATAAAAACAAAGAGAGTGATCCTGGGCTTGGAAGAAACAGCTGGATTTCATTGCAAAATGACCCAGTTCTGCCTGCTTGTGTGGCAATCACTCTGTGATTCATTTGGTTTTACTTTTTTAGTATTTAACTACCAACTCTGATTTCCAAACAAAGGAAATAAGAAACTATAAAAGAGAATAAACTGTTAAGACTAAGGAATGAAATGTAGCCTAAACTTATTTTTAGACGTCTATACTAATCCTATACAGTTCTAAAGAAAATTTCAATCTTTTAATAGATCTCATTGCTTATTTGTAGAAAATGGAAATATTTAGCATAATTCAGAAGAATCTTCAGAGTCTGGCCTCTATCTACTTACTCAGCCTTCAGTCTTGTCGGTCTTTTTTTTGTACGTCTTGCTTTGGCAGGCCTGATTTACTGGTGTTCCTGAGCCAGGCACACTATTTCATGCCTACAGACCTTCATTTCCTTTCCTGCTCCCCAAGCTGAGTTAATCACGCCTTCCTCTGTGCTGTGCATCCTACTAGCTCCCTTACCAAGCTACATTATAGTTACTTGTTTATATATCTGGCTCTGCTGTTTGACTGAGAATTCTTTACGGGCATAAAACCAGAATCACTTACCATGAGTAGAAAGTTACATATGAATAAATGCAACAAAAAGAAAACACTTATCAGAATCTAGCGGGAGACTGTTATCTGCCAAAGGCTGAGCCACACAGCCCTAGTCTATCTTTGTCGAAAGGGAGAATTAGCCATCCAACTCTAAACTGATTAGATGGCTTAAAAAGAACTGAAAAGAGCACAGCTTTCTGGTTATGAGATTCAATGTTAGTTAATTCTGTCTGTGTGTACAACTTAAAGGCATCTTATGTTTAGTGCTAAGTCTTTTGGTAGAGGCTTGGAGCCCCTACTTGGACAGAAGTAGCAAGGAAAGGGAGAAGGCAATGGCACCCCACTCCAGTACTCTTGCCTGGAAAATCCCATGGACGGAGGAGCCTGGTAGGCTGCAGTCCATGGGGTCGCTAAGAGTCGGACACGACTGAGCGACTTCACTTTCACTTTTCACTTTCATGCATTGGAGGAGGAAATGGCAACCCACTCCAGTGTTCTTGCCTGGAGAATCCCAGGGACGGCGGGGCCTGGTGGGCTGCCGTGTATGGGGTCGCACAGAGTCGGACATGACTGAAGTGACTTAGCAGCAGCAGCAAGGAAAGAGTGATGGCCTGCAAGGGGGCAGAGGACATCAGAGGGAATAAAATGAATTATGAAACTAGATAAAAGAACTATAAAAACTTTACAGTCTGAGGTCACTTAAAATACCTTCTACACTTCACTGGTCCACTTGATAATGAAGTCATTCCCTCCATTCTATTGTTTCAGCACACTGTTTTCAAAGGCAGACTTTTGTAGCACATTAAATGCAATCATGGAGAAGATGGCTATAACAAAATGACACTGGTGCTCAAAGAGATTTCCGTTCAGTTAGAGAATGTATTTCTGAGGCACACCCTGTTCTCTGGTGATGTCAGAGAAATTTTGTGACAATGGAACAAATCCAGTTTTTCTTGTCTAATCTACATCCTCTTCTACTCTCAGTGAAGTAAGGTTATTGTCTTGAGTTCAATGCAAAATAATGTTAATGCACAAAACACAAACATACAAACAGACAGAAGTTTTGGGAGGAATTACAAACTAAGAAGTCCAAGAAAGCCACAAAGGGGGTAAAGAAAAGTTGTACATCAATACTTATAAGCATATCTTAGCATAAGTTTTTGTAAGGATCATATCACTTTGGGCCCAGTGCTTTACATTAATTATTCAACTGTCTCAAATGTGCATGTTCTTCTATTTGGAGGTCTGTGTGTCTTTTGATAAATTGCACTCAGCATAGACATGACAATTACTGTAAATGCTTAAAATATACTTATTAAAGGACCAGCTGTATGAAAAATTGGTTGTAACATTAACATATTCAGTGAACAGAGCTCCAGGATGCTCACGGAGCAGCAGTTTAGAAAATAGATTCTATGGGGAATTCCGTTGTGGCCCAGTGGTTAGGACTCTGCACTTTCACTTTCACTGCTGAGGGCCGGCAAGGTACTTTGCACCCATGTGCCTCAGTTTCCTCATCTGCAAGGTGAGAATAATAACAGTCTCTATAGGGTTGTTAGGATTGAATAAATTTATATTTATAAGTTTATATTTGTTCCTAGAAAGCATCTGGCATGTAGCTAGCATGTGCTATACAACTGTTGGCTGCTTTGTTAAATAAAGTCCTTTCCCGAGGAAAGAGGGGCAGCACACTCTTCTCACTGTTAGCGTTAGGATCGGGAAGCAAATCACCCGGGCTCAAATTATGCCATGTACTAGATCTGGAATCAGTTACTTTGCTTCTCTGAGATGGGGACAAATTAACTTCATAGAGTTGCTTTGATAGTAACTATAAAACATGAGCCCAGGGCCTGGTACAAAATAAACACAGAGACATCAGAGACGTGTCTCTCTGTTGGTGGCCCAGCTCAGAAAAGACGGTTTTGAATGGAAGCTGTTCTCAGAGACAAGTCATTGTTGGTTTAAAAAAAAAATCTCCAGGAAGAAGTTCATTGTAGAGATCTGGACTTATTTCAAAAGCCCAGCCTGGGTCCGTCTGTAGAATTCTAGATCAGAGGCCCTTAACTCACACTCTAGACCTCAAATCCCTAACTCACCCTGTAGATTAGGTGTCCCCAGCTCACTCTCCAGACCAGGGTCCCTAACTCACACCGATCTATTCCATGGAGTCCCAGACTCAAATGTCCAAAGGTACCAGCTTGATTAAACAAAGAAAGGGGCTGTGCTGGAGAAGGGACCTGGGGAAGACTTAATACCTCATCTGAGAGTGCAGCAGCCTTGGTCCAGTAGTTGCCATGTGGGCCCAGTGTCACTGAATCTTCTTCTTAGTGGAGACAGGAGGATGGTGGTGAGAAGAGGGCTGTGATTCACTCTGTTGGCAGACTGTCTTTCTTATCTGACATTGTGACTTACTTTAAACATGCCAGTGTCATTCAAGAAAAGTAAACCCAGGAGCAAGGAAAAGAGAAATAAATCTGGAAGTTTTGTTGAGAACATCCCTTCATGTAATCCCCTCTATTCTTAATAATGCTTTAAACTGTGCTGAAAAGAGACTGGCAACCTGATTCAGCTTAGAGACGTGAACAAGGGTGAGCTGTGCCCCCAGAGTGAGGTATTTTCATCAGCGCTCACTAGAGTGGATAATTACGTTTCTGTGAGAGGCTTGGTGTCTGCGTCAAGCCTTTGATTTGATCTCCTTACACTGGGGTGGTAATATCAGAGACTCTATTACTTTAAAACACAGGAAATTAGCGGGGAGGTGTGGTTGTTTTGGCTAGAACTGAAGAGCACAGGCAGTTAGCAGCAGCTGCGAGCCATCTTGCTCTTAGCTCCTCAACCACCAAGAGTTCCTTCTCAGTTCCTTGGGAGATGGAACAAACGTTGTTGACAGCATTAATGGGTGGGGTTGGTTGCAATTCAATCAATGCTACATGATTGGTAAAAGCTTTATTATACCTTACAAGGCCATTGTGAAGGAAAGTATTTTGTAGTTGCTTTGAAAACTACCCACATGCAGCGTGGATTTTTTTCTCATTAAAATGTAAACATATAGAAGGTTAAGTAACGTTCTGTCATTTTTCCTCATAGTTTCTGAAATAAAATATCAGTACACTTTTTTATGGTCCTTTGCTTAAAAACTTCATAGATAAAGATCTAATTTTAAAAATACAAAAAAGTCACATTATTTTAGTATAAAGCTAAGAACTTGTTCAATACCAAAAGCTTCGCTCTGATGATGTAACTCTATGAAAAAAGTCCAGGACATATAAATGTGTTTTTTTGTGAAGATTGGTATGTATTTTTGAAATATTTATGAAACATTATTTCCTCAGATAAAGATACGATGGCAAACACTGGCAAGTAATCTTACCATATTTTCAAAAGGGAACAGACTGTCAAAATCCATATTATATTTAGCAATTATAGTAAAAAATAACAAGTAACATATACCAGGGTATTCTGTGCCAGGCACTATGTGAAGTGCTTTACATGCCTAATATTAATAAGTCCTTACAAAAACTCCATAACGTAGATATTATCACTGTTCTCAAATGAGGAAACTCAGGAAGAGAGAGGTTTGATAACTTGCCCAGATTGTTAGTGAGTGGTAAGGCTGTGCCCCTGATGGTGGGAAAGATTGAAGGCAGGAGAAGGGGTGACAGAGGATGAGATGGTTGGATGACATCACTGACTCAATGGACATGAGTTTGAGCAAACTCCAGGAAATAGTGAAGGACAGGGAAGCCTGGTGTGCTGCAGTCCATGGGGTGGCAAAGAGTCCGACACAACTGAGCAACAGAACAGCAACAACAACAACAAAGGCTGTGACTGTACCAGACAGAATGACTCCATGGGGGGCTTGGGCGTGGGTGGGGCGGGCAGAGGCCCGGGCTGCGCGCGCAGGGGGAGGTCGCCCGGCCCGCGCGGTCCAAAAAAAATTAAAAAAAAAAAAAGAATGACTCCATGGAATTCTTCAGGCAAGAATATTGGAGTGGGTTGCCATACCCTCCAGGGGATCTTCACGATCCAGGGATAAAACCTGCACCTCTCACGTTTCCTGCATTTGCAGGCAAATTCTTTACCACTAGTGCCACCTGGGAAGCCCTTTTAGCACCTACAGGAAAGTAAAACTTCATTTGCAATTTTGTTAATTCGGAATTTCTGCAAATTCAGACATGAGCTGCACTAAAGCTTTTGATTTCTATAAATTATTAAGCAATTTAATGTATGGATATTAAAAGGAGTATCTGGTTTACACTACTTGTCAAAATGTTTTGTTACTTAGAAATATAAACTACTATATAAGGAACATCCAAATTACATAACTTTTTGTTTTCAATAAAAGTTGCCATCTTTGTAGTCACTCATTAATATATTTAATTGAAGTAATACAGTTGCAGTTTTGAAATACACTCCAACTGGAGGAACTACATAGTTCATTATTATAGGCAGCTGTGCAAAAGATCACATCATGACCACTTAAAACTCTTGCAGTCTGTGTTCCACTGCTGCCTCCTTCATGTGCTGCACTCCACCTATTCTATTTGCAGTTCCCAAACCATGAAATATTCTCTTGTTTCTGAGTCTGTTCATCTTGTCTTTCAGCCTTGTCTTACTCCCACTTCCTACTTAGCTTTTTTTTTTTTTAACCTTTAAAAAAATCTTGTCTGGGGGTAGAAACGTAACATACAGAAAGCACAAAACATATTTTAAAGTGCCAACATTTGGTAATGCCATCCATTCAAAAATCTGAAAATGACAGGCACTTCAGAAGCCTACCATTCCGCCCTTTACGATCACAATCCCTCTCTCCCACTCTGTGCTAACTTGACTTTTTCTTTTACTTTGACTTTTATGGTCCTCAATTCCTTGCTCTTCTTCTTAGTTAACTATGCTAGAATGGTGGCGTTCATGGTAAAGAACCTGCCTGCCAATGCAGGAGACGTAAGAAATGTGGATTTGATCCCTGGGTCGGGAAGGTCCCCTGGAGAAGGGCTCAGCAACCCACTCCAGTATTCTTGCCTGGAGAATTTCATGGACAGAGGAGCCTGGTGGGCTATGGTCCATAGGGTTGCAAAGAGTTGGACATGACTGAAGCGACTTAGCATGCATGCATGCAAGAATGTAAATAAACACTATAGTTCAGTTTTCTCAATTTTTGGAGCTTTATGTAAATGGAATCATACAATATGTGCTTTTGTGTTTGTTTTCTTTCACTGAACATTAAGCTCGTGAAATTCACCTGGTACAGCTTGTGTAGTTATGATTTGTTTTTCTCATTGCATTATAGTAGAGAACCACAAAAGTACTGCCTATGGCCTGTTTTGTCGCATATGGTATGTTGACTCTACATTGGCTGAGCTGAGTAGTCAGGACAGAGATCACATGGGTCACAAAGCCTAAAATATTTGCTATCTGGCCCTTTTCAGAAAAAGCTGGCGTGCTACGGTTCATGGGGTGGCAAAGAGTCGGACACGACTGAGTGACTGAACTGAACTGAGTCTTACTTCCGCAGTGTAGGGTTGCACTGTATGTACAGGTACATGTGCTCAATCGCTCAGTAGTGTTTGACTCTCTGCAGCCCCATAGACTGTAGCCCTCCAGGCTCCCCAATCCATGAAATTTTCCAGGCAAGAACTGGAGTGGGTTACCATTTCCCACTTCAGAGGATCTTCCTGATCCAGGGATCGAACCTGCATCTCTTGTGTCTCCTGAACTGGCAGGCTGGTTCTTTACCACTAGCACCACCTGGGAAGCCCTGCATAGTATGATATACCATAATTTACTTTTCCAATCTCTTGTTTGTAGATTTCTGAGTTGTTCACTCTTTTGGGGTTATTACAAGTAGTCCTTCTATCAGTATTTTTGTATGTGCTGCAGGTGAATGCGTAGTCACGCTTCCACTGGGATATGGATCTTTGCTAAAGAGATAATGACAAAGCATTTTTTTTTCAAAGTGGTTGTACCAGTTTACAAATACCTGGTATCAGCAGTCTTTTGACATTTTAGGGGCTTCCCTGGTAAAGAATCACCTGCAATGCAAGAGACCTGGGTTCCATCCCTGGGTTGAGAAGAACCCCTGGAGAAGGGAATGGCTACCTACCCCAATAGTCTGGCCTGGAGAATTCCATGGACAGAGGAGCCTGGCAGGCCACAGTCCATGGGGTCACAAAGAGTTGGACATGACTTTCATTTTCTTAACATTTTAGCTGTTTTTTGGATAATTTGTAGTGGTTTCTCACTGTGGTTTTAGCATGCATTTTTCCTGATTACTAATGAAGCTGAGCACAGTTTCATATGTCTGTTGGCCATTTGGATTTCCTGTTTTGTCATCTACCTGTCCAAATTTCTTGTCTGTTTTTCTATTCAGTTGTTTTTTCCTTCTTGATTTTCAGTTTCATTTTATGTATTATGGATACAAATCTTTGTCTAAGTTCCACTCATTCTTTAGATGATAGGAGGTGGCACTTAAAAATTTTTTTTAAAACATTTTTTAGCAACTAAGCAAGCTTTTTTTCTTAAAAAATAATTTTATTTATTTATTTTTGACTGTACTGGGCCTTTGTTGCTTTGTGCGTGCTTCTTCTTGTGGTGAGTGGGGGCTACTATTCATTGCGATACGTGGGCTTCTCATTGCAGTGGCTTCTCTTGTTGCAGAGCACTGACTGTAGGGCACGGGCTTCAGTAGTTGCGGCACGTGGGCTTAGTAGTTGTGGTTCCCAGTTTTAAAGCACCAACCCAGTATATGTGGCACATGGACTTAGTTGCCACGATGGGCATGTGCGATCTGCCCAGACCAGGGATTGAACCTGTGTCTCCTGTATTGGTAGGTGGATTCTCTACCACTTGAGGGAAGCCTGAGGTGGAATGTCTTTTAAGGAGTCTTTCTGGATCTACCTATCAAGTGGAGGTGCTCTTCTTTCCTCCTCTACAACCCTTAGATTTCTAGCAAAGCCTGTATCACAGCATAGAGTGTTTGCACCATAAATGAATACCCCACAGCAGGATGCTCGCTACGATGCAGGTTCTTACAAGTCAAGGACTAGGGTTTACTTATCTCTGTATCCTCATTCTGAGCTCAGTAGGTGCTGAGTAAGTGTTAGTTCAGAGAATAAATAAATGTCCACCCAGATATAAGAAAAAACCCCAATATAATGTAGATTGCCAATAGGAATGTATTTTCCTCCCAACATCAATATTTATTCAAGTGGGTTGAAAAGTGAAAGTGAAGTTTCTCAGTGGTGTCCGGCTCTTTGCGACCCCATGGACTGTAGCCTACCAGGCTCCTTGGTCCATGGGATTTTCCAGGCAAGAGTACTGGAGTGGGTTGCCATTTCCTTCTCCAGAGGATATTCCCGACCTAGGGATCGAACCCAGGTCTCCCGAATTGTAGGCAGATGCCTTACTGTCTTAGCTAACAAGTGGGTTAATTGTATGCTATTATCAGAGATTCCCTACTCCCCCAGGTCAGAATAGGATCTTTCTCTTCTATAACAGTCTGAAATTGTGAGGTTTTATTACGTTTTTAAACCAAAATATCCCACCAATTTAAACATAAGGAAAGTCTGTATGCAGTTTTTCACCTGGTAGGAGTTTGCACTAGGGACCATGTCAAGGATTCTGTTGACACTTGAGTAAATTTAGCAATTTTTGCTATAAATTTCTTTTTACGTAGCATTTTACATTTGAAAATCTTTTGACAGCTTGAGAAAATATTCAAGAACTTATGAGTCAAACAGATACAGAAAATTTAGTTGGACTGATCTTCCTTCTTTCCTTCCTTCCCTCATTTCTGACACTTTATTCATCTCTTGTTGATTTTTAGATGCATTCTCTTCAGTGCTGCATTTTCATTCTTCTTGAAAGTTCTCTAGTATTTAAAATTACTGATCATTTCTTCCTTTTTGAAACCCGTCCTTTCCTTGTTTTCTCTGGTGCTATATACGTTGCAGTTGTCCTCAGACTCTGTCATTTTTGTTGGAGGTGGTTTAGTTGCTAAGTCGTGTCCAACTCTTTGCAACCCCATGGACCGTAGCCTTCTAGGTTCCTCTGTTCCATGGGATTCTCCAAGAAAGAATACTGTTGTGGGTTGCCATTTCCTTCTCCAGGGGATCTTTCCAACCAGGGAATTGAGCCCCGGCATCCTGCATTGTAGGCAGATTCTTTACCGACTGAGCTACAAGGGAATGACTTGTAGACTCTGTCATTTTTGTTGAATAGTCCTCAATACCATTAAATATGCCTGATGACTCAGCCCAAGACACTTATGCTCTGCCCATATTCTCCTCTTTAAGACTTTATTTACTTCAATTCCTCCTGGAAGTCATCATCTCCAGCCGTGTACCTGTAACTCTCTCTGCCAGGATGTTCCACTGCCACCTCACAGGCAGCGTGCCTGGAATGGAATTGCTGTTTCACCCACTGACTCTTTGTGGGATGCCCCTTGTACTGTGGGAGGCATGGTTATTCCCACAGTTACTCAGGCTCAGAACTGGGAAGTCATCCTGGATTTCTCATTCTTTCTGTCCCTTCCTATCCAGCCCACCATAGGCTAAGTTCCTCTTTGGTAATGTCTCTTACAAATGCCCCTTGTATCCTCTCCTCATTGCAGGTCCACACTGTCAGTTGTGTTTAACTCTTTGCGACCCTATAAGACTATAACTCGCTAGGCTCCTCTGTCCATGGCATTCTCCAGGTAGAAATACTGGAGTGGGTTGCCACGCCCTCCTCCAGGGGATCTTCCCAATCTGGGGATCTTTCTGATCCAGGGATCTTTCCGATCCAGGGATTGAGGCCGCTTCTCTTATGTCTCCTGCACTGGCAGGCAGGTTCTTTACCCCTAGCACCTCCTGGGAAGCCCATTATTTCAACACCAGTTATTGGCCATCAGTCTTGTGCCAAACAGTGTGCCAAACACAGCAATGCAAAGGTGGACACGGCATACTTCCTGACCTTAAGGAGTTCATAATCTTGTCCAGTCTGACCAATTAGAATTTAAAGTACCAGAAGGCAAAAACTATGCGTTATTTCTTTTTGTATTTCATTGCTTATCAGCATCTTCTATGGAATCCATACATCAATATATTTATTACTGTAACAATGATAACAAAAGACAATGAGAGTTTCTGTTCTCATAATAAGAAAGCTAGCCAGGGCCCAGCAAAATTTTTCTCAATGCGTTTTTACATAATTCTATTAGAAAGTCAAATAAGGAAGTTACCATCTGTCCTTCTTTTGGGTTTCTAATATTATAGAAATTTCTTTTTAATCATAAAGATATACATGCTCTAAAAATCTTTAAGGCCATGGTTATTCAGATTATTTTCTAGGATTGCACAAGAAGGCACACCAACCCTTCTGGATCATTTGCAGAGTTCATTGAACTTTTCACTAATAAATTCTGTAATATGTGTCAGAAATTCTGACACACACTCTCATTAATACACATGTATAGATTACTATACAATAATTCAGAAAATTTATCACAAAGACTGTGCTGAAATCTCAATAGTGCAATTAGTAGACCTGGCCTAAAGCTAGGGGGGATAATACTTAACTTTTATTAAGTGCTTCTGTGCATGGGTGCTCAGTCACTCAGTCATGTCTGACTCTTTGTGACTCTATGGACTGTAACCTGTCAGGCTCCTCTGTCCATGGGATTATCCTGGCAAGAATACTGGAGTGGGTTGCCGTTTCCTCATCCAGGGGATCTTCCTTACCCAGGGGTTGAACTTGTGTCTCCTGCATTGCAGGCAGATTCTTTACCACTGAGCCACCTGGGAAGCCCTGCTTACCAAGTGCCAAGTACTTTTTCAAAGAGATTATTTTGTATAATCTCCTTTAATCCTTAAAACAATTCTATTATGTAAGCACCATTAGAATGCCCATTTCATAGATGAGGAAGCTGAGATACAGCAAAGTTCATAAACTTGCTAAGTTAGTGAGTGAAAGAGTCTAGATTCAGAAGCCAGGAACTTGACTCCAGACCCTTGTGTGCTTAATGATTAGACTATTATTTCTCCCATAGGAAATAGCAACCCTCTCCAGTATTCTTGCCTGGAGAATCCTAAGGACAGAGGAGCCTGGCAGGCTATAGTCCATGGGATTGCAAGAGTCATACACAACTTAGCAACTAAACCACCACCACCACCAGAGATATATAAATAATGGCTCAAAGTCCCCACAACACTAAAAAAAAAAGTGTGGGAAAGGCACACACACACACACACACACACACACACACACACACATACATGCAGAGGGAATGGAACTAAATGGAAAACAAATTGTTCAAGATAATTATACCCACTATAACACAGGGCACTGAAAATTTCAAAGGGTCTCCTGCCCCACTGGGACTAACTCCCTATCCCATGTTCTCTGTTGGGAAAAACAGTGGAGAATAACGTAAGAGACAGACTCTTCATGAGCACACACAGCTGTCGCCACCAGACCATTTTGTTTCCTGGAAGGTTACTCACTGCACATGGCCTCTGAGAGGCAGAAGATGCCACTATTCAGTAGTCCTTACAGCAACTCCAGGTCAGAATGGCTGGGGCTAAACGTAGAAGGCTGGCGTGCTTTAACCCCCATGTGACTCACTTCTCTGTACACTAGAGGAATAGGTGGGGGTGAGATACAACAGAAGAGAAAAAGGTGATTTGTGGAGCTGGGCTGATACTGAGTTTTGGCTTTTGAAGCAAAGGCAGAGACACAAACAAAACAAAACCGAAAACATGTGGAAGAATCGGAGAGAAAGGGAACACCAGGAGACTAGGCGCCTGGACCAAATAGGAACCAGGTGCAACTTTAAAATACATGCTTGCTTTCTGAGTTAGCATTTGCAAACTATGCCCGTATCTCCACTTTATATTGTAATACTCTGTCATCTCATCCAAACACGTAGAGTGAAAGGTAGAAATTTTACTCCTTTCACAGAGAAAAGGGCTTCTAATAATAACAAAACCAAAATGACTTCTGAAGAAAACTGTAGATTTTTCTGATTCAAGGATGGTTGCATTTAAACAAATTTGTTTGACATTGCTAACACTGTTGGGAAGAAATAAATCAGAAAAAAAATTTAAGTTGCTTTAAGACCTATGGGGATTTGTGCAGCAAATCTTAAAGCACAGATCAGAATGGCTGTGGCCTAATCTTTATGAACAGATAAGGTTTTGAGGTTAAGGAAAATATGTATTTGTGTCCTTGAATTTATAAAAATCAGTCCTAAATAATTGACAACAATCAATGGAGAAAATATAGCACCACATTACAAATATTTTCTCAAATGATGGTTTTTGAAAAAGTATAGAAAAATTCATTTGAGTAGTTACTTCTCTGATTATCACCATTATCTTTATCTACTTTTAACTTTCATCATTAAAAAGAAAAGTAAGAATACTGACAGTTTTCCTTTTGGTAGCCTTAACCTTAGGTAAAAATGGAAATGTAAATACATTAAAAATATATGTACAGACTTTGCATATGTCTCTGGAAGGGAGTTTGCTGGCTAGCTCAAGTTTTTGACAAAGAAAAATGGGCTGCTCTTGCTACTTGCACAAAGATCCACTGTTTACAGAACAAACCAAAAAATGGAGAATTTGTGTTTAAAATAAATTAATATCCAGCCTGATAACATACTTAGTATAAATCTATTAACTGATAAAATGTGCAGCTTATTAGAATTTAAAAGCATAACTTGCCAATAAGAACTTAATACTAATATCTGGAAATTCTAATAGCAAGCAAGACAGTCAACTTCATTTTTAGTACCCTATAATTAAAGATATACTTCTGCTTTTTAAAAACTCAGTTTTATCAATGTCATTGTACAGTAAAGTTTCCAAAAGGAGTGAGGTGAAGTATTTGTGAAGTCGAGCTGCCTCTGTTCTGTGCACAAGGCTGCCATCTGGGCTTGTTTATTTGTGTTTCCAACTTTCTGGAACAGGGAGTTTCTCTGTTAGGGACTGGGTATCAAGCAAAGGAAGTATCTTACAGAAGACTATAGTTTTTTCTTTTTTACTGTATTTTCAAACTTCAGGTTTAGTTTGGTCAAAAATATCAAATGACTAGCACAATACAACATTTAACACAGTTGGAGGCCTCAGAATCGTCTTAGCAAATATTCTTCCACATGATGCAAGTAACATTTCCTACATGCCACCTTCTTGTGCCTTTCAGATCTTTTTCAAAACATAAACTGTCATTAAGGCTATAGCTACTTGGCCGAGAAAGCAAGCGTTTTTCATGAATCCTTCTACAAATAAGCATTTGATTTAAAAGTGAAAGAACTGTTTCCAAGCAGTTTTTCTAATTTTATAAAGTACATATGAGCCAAATTTACAAAAAACAAAGCAAACAGAACTGAAATCTTTCAGAATGTAATTAAGAAACAAAGCATTATTGTTAGATTGATTGCACAATCTAATTATGAAGCACCATGTAAAAAGCCACAAACCAACCCTTTAAAAAACTAGTAGTCCTTTATCTTTGAAATCTTTCATTTAACAAATAAAATAGAAGCAAAAATACCTTGTAATGTAAAGTCCAGCAATACATATTCGTAAGCAAATTCTGTCTTTGTTTCCACTTGCGGTCTCTTCAGGGTAGAAAATATTTTTCCAGGGCTGCTATCATCAGGGTCTTCTAGCTTTCTAAGTCCGCACCCCATGGCAAAATCTGTAAGGAATTAAATTGCAGGATAGGGGAGGGAGACCAGCAAACTCTGTTGTTTAAGCTGCAAAAAGAAAGTTACAGACTTAACTGCTTGGATTTTTTCCTCTAAAACATAGATACTCAAAAAGAAAACATCTGAGTCCAAAGAAAGGAGCTGAAGATTTTTTCTATCCATTTTGCTGTAAAGTCGCTGAACCCATGATGATTAAGCTACAGCTCTGGGAGGCTGGGCTTGATCTTAGTAGAAACATGCAAGCTGCTACAACTTAGCGGAGAATTTCCATGCCACGTCAATTTACAGCCAGCCCCCTACCAGAGTTCTGTCGCTCAGGGCACCAACAGTGCTTTGTCTATTCCAGTTGGCTGGATGATAAAGAAGGTGTCCAGAAACGGAAATAAAAAGGCAAAAGTGCAAATCAGATGGAAATACCTACAAGTAGAGGCTATATTCAGACATAGTGGCATGCAATTCTTTTTCTGTTTTCTCTTTTCCCTCTTTCTTGTGCCCACCCCCTCCTTCCTCCCTGCTACTACCAAGAAAGCAAAAGGAGAGAGAGAGAGAGAATGAAAAAAATGGATTCTCAACGTGGTTGGAAACAAAAATCATTTCCAGAAAGGAAGTCAGGAAACTATTTCTGGAGTCTAGAAAGAAAAAAGTTAAAGTTCAAAAAAAATTCCATTCTTAGTCTTTAGATAGCACTTTTGAGGATTTCTTTTCACATGAAGTTTTTTATTTATTTATTTTTTTGTTGGAAAAATCATATACTAAACTGCCACAAATAAAATGTTTATATTAAACATAATAAAAAGATTTAACTGCAAAGAGACATTAATGTGGATTATTAATTTCATTAACATCTACAAAGTTTAAAATATTCTACTGTTAGAAGACTTATGATAGTAACTAACACTTCCACAGGTCCCAGAGTATCCTCAATTAAAAAACAACAACTGACAACTTGATTCATTCAGCCTTACATGTTGCTATTTACCTGAAGTCAAGAACAATTCATAATGGAACAATGTAATGAGTGTTACTGTATTTTATGATTTACATATCACTCTGATGAGTATGACATACTTATCAGAACTGTGAGCCCTGGAATCAGACCACCTGGGTTCAAATACAACTTCTAATGCCTACTAGAGACGTGATCTTGGGCAAGTTATGGACCTCTCAAATTTCAATTTCCTCCCCTATAAAATGGAGTTAATACTAGTACTTACCTCACAGGCTTGTTACGAAGGTTGAAAAAGATAATCTTATATCTTAACATTACACTTGGCAAATAGTATAAAATAGATTTGTTAATGTGCTTTTACATTATAAAACAGGGTTGAGAATAGTAATAGAAAGGAAGTGATTCTGCCACCATTCCCATTATTTACAAAGCAAATCTTGATCAATTTCAGATTTTATAGAACACAAGCCTGAAAAGATTTTTCAGTTACATTGAAGAGTGCACATGAAAACTCTCAAAAAGGGATAGATTATTTAGTTTGTAGATCACTGTGACCTCTTGTCTCTTCCTTCTGCCTTCTTTAAATAGCTTACTTCTCAGAAGTGTTTTTTAACAGAGGAAAATTCCATAGTCTTTCATTCTCAAGGATGAGCACGGTTGGTCATAAGCAACTTCTGGGTAAATTTGGCTAAAAAAGACAGCAGATTCTGATCTAGTGTGACTGATTTGACTATTCCCAGTGCTTCTATACCTGTCATTTTTCATGTTCTCTTTTGCTGTAAGCTCTAGAATGGCAGAAATAGAGTATTTGAAGCTCACTAATCAAGATTGCTGGAAGAAATATCAATAACCTCAGGTATGCAGATGACACCACCCTTATGGCAGAAAGTGAAGAGGAACTAAAAAGCCTCTTGATGAAAGTGAAAGAGGAGAGTGAAAAAGTTGAGTTAAAGCTCAACATTCAGAAAACTAAGATCATGGCATCTGGTTCCATCACTTCATGGGAAATAGATGGGGAAACAGTGGAAACAGTGTCAGACTTTATTTTTTTGGGCTCCAAGATCACTGCAGATGGTGACTGCAGCCATGAAATTAAAAGATGCTTACTCTTTAGAAGGAAAGTTATGACCAACCTAGATAGCATATTCAAAAGCAGAGACATTACTTTGCCAAAAAATGTCCGTCTAGTAAAGGCTACGGTTTCTCCAGTGGTCATGTATGGATGTGAGAGTTGGACTGTGAAGAAAGCTGAGCACCGAAGAATGGATGCTTTTGAACTGTGGTGTTGGAGAAGACTCTTGAGAGTCCCTTGGACTGCAAGGAGATCCAAGCAGTCCATCCTAAAGGAGATCAGTTCTGGGTGTTCACTGGAAGGACTGATGCTAAAGCTGAAACTCCAATACTTTGGCTACCTCATGCAAAGAGTTGACTCATTGGAAAAGACCCTGATGCTGGGAGGGATTGGGGGCAGGAGGAGAAGGGGACGACAGAGGATGAGATGGTTGGATGGCATCACTGACTCGATGGACATGAGTCTGAGTGAACTCCGGGAGTTGGTGATGGACAGGGAGGCCTGGCGTGCTGCGATTCATGGGGTCACAAAGAGTCGGACATGACTGAGCGACTGAACTGACCCGCTATTGCTGTATTTGGTAAATTATTTATTAAATAATCATTGTATTATTAAGTATCTGCTATGTTCCAGGCACTAAATTAAATGCTGGCTGGGTACACAAGCTGACTAAATGTGGCCTCTGCCCTAAAGAAACTGAATTCTTAATGGGGAAGACAGACTTATAGATAATTTCAATTTGATTTGGTAGCTACTAAGATAGCATGCATAGGATGCTATAGAAATCCTCGAAAGAGCCTGTAACTCAGCTTAGAGGGTATAACAGAGCTGTTTTGAAGGATGAGCATGGATAAGATAGATAAACAGAGGTGGGGAGTATGTGCCAGGAAAAGGGAAAAGCATGAACCATACTATGGAATCATGAAACAGTATGGCATGAATTTGAAGGAATACAACACAGTTGAGAATTACTAGAACATAAAATTTGAAAGAAGACTAAGATGTAAGGGAAGCAAGAGTCAGTATAATGGGCTTTCTAAGTTGCACAAAGGGATTTTGACTTTATTTTGTATACAACAAAGGAAAATCATATAATCAAATGGAAAAATTAAAGGAGGAGTTTACAATAAGCAAGTGACATAAGTGTATTTTTGGTAGGTTACTATGGTTGATTTGAGGAAGATGGCCTTAATAGGATCAAAATAGGGGGAGGCCAGTCATTCAGGAAAGTACTGCGGTAGTCCAGTTGAGAGTTGATGATTGAACAGATGAATGACTAAGATGCATCATTATGTCCTCAAAGAATTTTTATTATCTCTAGAAAAAGGAAATGCACTTCCTTTAGTTCAGAATTGCATCACTTAATCATTTTTCTCTCAAAAAGTCCAACAAAAGAAATTTTTGACTATTAATGATATTTTAAAACACATTTCTATGTCAATATGACACACATTCCTTCTATTTTAACAATTATATAGGATTTAGTTATATTAATATTATGCTTAATAAACAGCATTTTGGTTATTATCAAAGTTTTATGGTGAATTTTGTAAAGATTACTTTTTCCCCTGCTTTGGATTAATTCCTAAATTCTTTGACTTTACTTCATAAATGGTCAGAAGAAATAGTTTACATACAAGGAAATCAGAAATAAGCTGAGAAAATGTATTCTAATGAGTAAATAATTCATTTACATTACTTACAGAAATATGTAATTGGCTATAAACTGTTTAAGATATTAATGTTAGATTTTTTTTTCTTTTTATTGGTCTCTTCTGCATGGCATGTGGGATCTTAGTTCCCTGACCAGGGATGGAAACTGCACCCCCTGCATTGGAAGCTTGGAGTCACTGGACCAACAGGGAAGTTTTAGATTTTTTCTTTAAAACTGTATTTTGGGCAGTAAGCTTTTGTTTGTTATCACACATATTTGCTCCATATCTCTTTAATGCTTGTACATTTTTAGACAAATACTTTTGGTTAAACAATGTCTTGCATCTCCAACTTGTACTTAAGAAAAATGTACATTCTTCAATAATATATTTTTCCATTTGAAAAAAATGTCTGTTTTCTGGTTTTGTTACTTTGTTTTTTAAATAAACTTGATATTTTAGAATAATATTAGATTCACAGCAAAATTGAGTGGAAAGTAGAGAAAGTTTCTATAAATCCTCTTATACCCACTCAGGCACAACCTTCCACCAACACCCAGCACCACTGTGGCACTGTTATGGTGCATTTGTTACAATCAATCACACATCATTGATACATCATTATCATTCAGAGTCCTTAGATGACATTAGGGTTCATTCCTGGTGTTGTACCTTTTGACAAATAGGTACAGCAAATTTTTGACAAATATATATTGACATATATCCACCATTGCAGTATCATACAGAATTGCTTTCACTGTCTTAAAAATCTGTGCTCTACCTATTCATCCCATCTTTATTTCTTGTTTAACTTTTGATGTATCTGCTAATTGTAAGATAAATGGTAAAATAGTTCTTTCCCCCCTTCTGATATTCAACTGTCACAATCATATTTGTTTTCATAGATAATCTTTTGCCTGTCGTGTATCCCCAGGTTTGTCGTATATTGAGTAATTACATTAAGTAGGACACATTTCTGGAATAAATGTTTTTTAACATTGGTCATTTTTTTCTATTGATTTGTATTTGCTGTCAATTATAGATTTCAGGGACAGTTTTCAGTTCTGTACTGTATAGAGGGTTTTCCCAAGTGCAGACTCTTATGTGGCCAGATATGATGAAGATATATCTGTTCTTGTCTATGTTCCAGTATGGGCCCAGTTAGTCTTTGAATGAATGAATGAATGAGCTTTGTGAAACCATTCTCCATAATTTGTTGTTCAGTTGCTAAGCTGTGTGTGACTCCATGGACTGCAGCATGCCAGGCTTCCCTGTCCTTCACTATCTCCTGGAGTTTGCTCAAACTCATGTTAATTGAGTCAGTGCTGCCATCCAACCATTTCAACCTCTCTCACCCCCTTCTCCTCCTGCCCTCAATCTTTCCCAGCATCGGGGGCTTTTCCAATCCGTCATCTTCTTCACACTAGGTGGCCAAATATTGGACTACAGCTTGAGCATCAGTCCTTCCAGTGAAAATTCAGGGTGGATTTCCTTTAAGATTGACTGGTTCCATATCCTTGCAGACCAAGGGACTCTCAAGAGTCTTCTCTAGAACCACAGTTCAAAAGCATTATTTCTTTGGCGCTCAGCTTTCTTTATAATTGGTAGCATATTATTCTCATGGTAACTACTCAAGTTTGGAACATGTGAGTTCACTGAAGTCTTAAAGCTTCTAAGAGATATATATCATCCAACCCATTCTGTACAGAGAAAAGTTTTTGCATAATCATAAAATTTTAAAATTCAATCTATTTTATGTGGTCCTGATCCAAAAAAGAGGACTTCCCTGATGGTTCAGTGGTAAAGAATCTGCCTGCCAATGCAGGAGACTCAGGAGACTCGGGTTTGATCCCTGGGTCAGGAAGATCCCCTGGAGGAGGAAATGGCAACCTACTCCAGTATTCTTGCCTGGGAAATCCCATGGACAGAGGAGCTTGGTGGGCAACAGTCCATAGCGGTTGCAAAGAGTTGTAAGTGATTCTGCATGCAAGCAAGGCAAAAAAACCCCTCAAAACAACCAGTTTTATGAAATGCCTACTATATAGTAAAGCACTATGTGGACACAAAGATCAAAAAGCCAGTTTATGTTCTCCAGAATTCACAACCTAGCAGACCAACATTGAGTTTTAACTATTTAATGTAATGTTAGATTCAAAGTGTAGTCAAATTTCCTAAGTAATTAATGACTTCTTCAAAGCACTGTGCTGTGTGCTTAGTTGCTCAGTCCTGTCTGACTCTTTGCAGCCCCACAGACTGCAGCCTGCCAAACTCCTCTGTCCATGGGACTCTCCAGGCAAGAATACTGGAGTGGGTTGCCATGCCCTCCTGCAGGGGATCTTCTTTACCCAGGGATTGAACCCACGTCTCTTGCATCTGCCAGCATTGGCAGGCAGGTTCTTTGCCACTAGCGTAACCTGGGGAGCCCCCTAATTCTGTTTAGGGAAATGCAAATCAAGACAACAGTGAGATAACATTTTATTACAGTAAAATACAACCAATAAAAAATTTACCATTTTAACTTTTATTTTTTATAATTTATTCTTTAATTGGAAGAAAATTGCTTTAAAATGTTGTGTTGGTTTCTGCTGTACAACAACACAATTCAGCCATAATATGTATATCACATCCCTCCCTCCTCTCCTCCCACCTCACCCTTCTAGGTCATCACAGAGTACCAGGCTCAGCAGCATATGTTACATAGCAACTTCTTACCAGCTATTTTACACATGGTAGTGTATATATGCAGAGAAGGCAATGGCAACCCACTCCAGTACTCTTGCCTGGAAAATCCCATGGACAGAGGGGCCTGGTGGGCTGTAGTCCATGGGGTCGCTAGGAGTCGGACATGACTGAGCGACTTCACTTTCACTTTTCACTTTCATGCATTGGAGAAGGAAATGGCAGCCCACTCCAGTGTTCTTGCCTGGAGTATCCCAGGGACGGGGGAGCCTGGTGGGCTGCCATTTATGGGGTCGCACAGAGTTGGACACGACTGAAGCGACTTAGCAGCAGCGGCAGCAGCGTATATATGTTGATGCTACTTTGTCTATTCATCCCACTCTCTCCTTCCCCTACTAAATTCACAATCCTGTTCTGTATATCTGCATCTCCATTCCTTCCCTGCAAACAAGTTCATCAATTTCATTTTTCTAGATTCCATATATTTGCATTAATATATGATATTTATTTTTCTCTGACTTACTTCACTCCGTGTAACAGGCTCTAGTTTAATCCACCTCACTAGAACTGACTCAAATTCATTTTTTTTAATGGCGGAGTAATATTCCATTATATGTATGTACCGCATCATCTTTATCCATTCATCTGTTGATGGACATCTATGTTGCTTCCATGTCCTAGATATTGTAAATAAATAGTGTTGCTATGAACATTGTGGGTACATGTGTCTTTTTCTATTATGGTGGGATTGCTGGGTCATATGCTAGTTTTATTCTTAGTTTTTTAAGGAATCTTCATACTGTTCTCCATAGTGGTTATATTAATTTACATTCCCACCAACAATGTAAGAGGGTTCTCTTTTCTCCACATCC
The DNA here is from genome assembly GCF_032452875.1 of Bos javanicus. NCBI lineage: Eukaryota > Metazoa > Chordata > Mammalia > Artiodactyla > Bovidae > Bos > Bos javanicus. Next base: position 86,253,693 of record NC_083869.1, read on the forward strand.
TCTCTAGCATTTATTCTTTGTAGATTTCTCAGTGATGGCCATTCTGACTGGTGTGAGGTGATACCTCATTGTAGTTTTAATTTGCATTTCTCCAATAATGAGCAATGCTGAGCATATTTTCATGTATTTATTGGCCACCTGTATGTCTTCTTTGGAGAAATGTCTGTTTTATTCTGCCTATTTTTTGATTAGGCTATTTGTTTTTCTGATATTGAGCTATATGAGCTGCTTATATATTTTGGAGATTAATCCTTTGTCAGTTGTTTCATTGGCAATTATTTTCTCCCATTCTCAGGGTTGTCTTTTAATCTGGCTTATTTTTTCCTTTGCTGTACAAAAGATTTTAAGTTTAATTAGGTCCCATTTGTTTATTTTTGTTTTTATTTGCATTACTTTAGGTGGGGGGTCAAAGAGGATCTTGCTGTGATTTATGTCAAAGAGTGTACTGCCTACATTTTCCACAAAAGCTTTATAGTTTCTCGCCTTACATCTTTAATCCATTTTTGACTTATTTTTGTGTATGGTGTTAGGAGGTGTTCTAGTTTCATTCTTTTATATATAGCTGTACAGTTTTCCCAGCACAACTTATTGAAAAGGCTGTCTTTTATTTACTGAATATTATTGCATTCTTTGTCAAAGATAAGATGCCCATAGGTGTGTGGGTTTATCTCTGGATTTTCTACCTTGTTCCACTGGTCTATATTTCTGTTTTTATGCCCGTACCTTACTGTCTTGATGACTATAGCTTTGTAGTATAGTTTGCGGTCAGGAAGGTTGATTCCTCTAGCTCCATTTTTCTTTCTCAAGATTGCTTCGAGAGGGCTTTACAGGTGTTGCTAGTGGTAGAGAACCCACTTGCCAATGCAGGAGACATAAGAGACATGAGTTTGATCCCTGGGTTGGGAAGGTCCCCTGGAGGAGGGCATGGCTTGAGAAATAAAAGATTGCTTTGGCTATTCGGGGTCTTGTGTGTTTCTACACAAATTGTGAAAAATTTTGTTCTAGTTCTATGAAAAATACCCTTGGTAATTTGATAGGGATTGCACTGAATCAGTAGATTGCTTTGGGTGTGCAGACTCAGTTGTGTCCGACTCCTTGCGGCCCCATGGACTGTAGTCTGCCAGGCTCCTCCATCCATGTAATTTTCCAGGCAAGAATACTGGAGTGAGTTGCCATATCTTATAATCAATTTCATAGTATTGATTATTCCAATCCAAGAATATGGTATATCCATTTGTTTGTGTCATCTTTGATTTCATCAGTATCTTACGGTTTTCTGTATACAGTCTTTTGTCTCTTTAGGTAGGTTTATTCTTAAGTATTTTATTCTTTTTGTTGCAATGGTGAAGGGATTGTTTCCTTAATTTCTCTTTCTGATTTTTCATTGTTAGTGTATAGGAAGAATGCAAGAAATTTCTGTGTATTAATTTTATATCCTGTGACTTTACTGTATTAATTGATTAGCTCTAGTAATTTTCTGGTGGCTTCTTTAGGGTTTCATTTTAACTATTTTAAAGTGTACAATTCAGTGGCATTAGTTGATCGTTGAACAACATGGGGGTTAGGAGCACAAACCTCCATATAGTGGAAAATTTGAGTGTAACTTTACAGTAAGCCCCTCTGCATCAGTGGTTCTGCATCTGTGGATTCAACCAACAGTGAATTGTGTAGTGTGTATTTATTTTAAAAATTTGCATGTAAGTGGATAAATCCATGTTGTTCAAGGATCAGCTGTAGATTCACAGTGCTGTACAATGATCATTATCTAGCTCTAGAATTTTTTATTACCCCCCACAAAGTAAACTCTATCCTTTAAGCATTCACTTTCCATTCCAACCTTCCTTCACCCCCAGGCAACCACTAATATGTATTTTTGTGCATTTGTCTATTCTATTTCATATAAATGGAATATAAAACGTGGTCATTTGTGTCTGGTTACTTTTAAAGATTTATCTATGTGGTGGTATTTACCAGTACTTTATATGGCTGTATAATATTCCACTGCCTGGATATTTGATTATCTAGTCATCAGAACACAGATATTTGGGTTGTTTCTACCTTTTGGTTATTGAGACTAGTGTTTCTATGAATATTAGTGAGATAACTCATTTTATACTTATTTGTCAAAAATGAAGAAGTGGATGATATCAAGAATTAGGGAGAATTCTTTAAGGGTAAGTCACTGATGGGAATATAAATTTGTTTAATCATGCTAGAAAATAGCATTATCTTGTGAAATTGAACTTTTACATCCTGTATGATTGAGCAATAGCACTCTTAGATACACACCCATGAGAAACTTTAGCATGTAAGAACCAGGAGATATATATAGATGAGAAGGTTAATAGCAGTACTGTTTCTAAGAGCAAAAAACTTGAACCACTTAAATGTGTATTACCAGCCATTTCTTTTAAGGAGTTCTGCTATAAAGGGAAAGAAAGAAATGGAGCAGTAGTGGAGATTGAGAATTTTTTTCAAGATGGGGGAAAAATAGCATATTTTTATGTTTAAGAATTGATTACATGGACAAGGTGAAAGAAAGAATCATGGAGAAAAAAATTTCTGGAGAATCTGATTTCTCAGATACTGGATTTTTCTCCTAGTTTTGGAGGGTACTGTACATACCCTCCAGTTTTATCTATCCTTCTCTTGCCCTTTCTTAAACTGTTTGACCAAACAGCATATCAACTAAGTACCCAAAGGCTATTTGTGTATCTGTTGTAACTCCTATAGAGCATCTACTTTCTATATCACCACAGAAATCAGATCCAACTTACCGTACACCTCAACTCATAAATTACTGTGCAGCAGTCAAAATGAATTATAGAGTTACAGGCAAAAATATGAATCTACTACATGTAGTATGATATCTTTTTTTCCTTTTGGCTGTGCCAGCATGGCTTCTGCAATCTTAGTTCCCAGACCAGGGATTGAACCTGGGCCATGCAGTGAAAAGGCCAAGTCCTAACCACTGGACCACCAGGGAATTCCCATGATATCCTTTTTTAGAATGCTTAAAACACGCAAAATTAAACAATATGCTGCTTTGTTGTTGTGCACTTACTAAATCCTATCCAACTCTTTGCGACCCCATGAACTGCAGCATACCAGGCTCCCTTGTCCTTCACTATTTCCAAGTTTGCTCAAATTCATGTCTATTGAGTCAGTGATGCCATCCAACCAGCTCATCCTCCGTTGCCCCCCTCTTCTCCTGCCCTCAATCTTTCCCAGCATCAGGGGCTTTTCCAATGAGTCCACTAGTGGCATCAGGCGGCCAAAATACTGGAGCTTCAGCATCAGTCCTTCCAATGAATATTCAGGGTTGATTTCCTTTAGGACTGACTGGTTTGATCTTCTTGCAGTGCAAGGACTCTCAAGGCTTGTGTCTCTAAAGACTTAGACATACTATATATGTAATAACATATATGCAAAATTCAGGACAATGATTACCTCTGGGAAGAAGACAGGAATACAAGGAGAAAAAGAGCACATAGATCTAAATTGCCAGTGATCTCCTAGTTCAGTGGGTCTCAAATTTTAGTGTGCATCAGAATTCCTAGAAAGCTCATTAAAACCTAGATGGCTGGGAGCCCCCAGAGTTTTTGATTCAGGAGGTGAGTGTGGGGCCTAAGAATATGCATTTCTAACAAGGTTCCAGGTGCTGTTTTAATGCAGTTCTGCTGGGATCACATACAGAAAACCACTTCCAGTTTATAAATTGGATTATGGATTCACAGGCATTACATTTGCTTTATTAAAATAATATAATAAAGTTATTATTAAATAATTAAGTTAAATGGGAGAGAAAAAAGATGGCCAGTCATAGACCAAAGATGAGAGTATGTCAAGAAGCAAGGTTTAATATGAATCCAGTTCTGGGCTATGGAGGCATCCTTTTTGAAAAATGCTAGGATTCCCTTACTAAAAGCAAACATGAAAAACACTTCTCTAGGAGAACCTCAGGATCATTTTAGAAGAATACTACTGGCAACTACACTGAGAAATAAATCTGAAGATTGTTTTTCTCCTTAGGTGCACGGCGAAAGCATTCAAGCTTTCTGAATCTCAATAATCTCTGAAAAGACTGGACACATCACAGGCTAACCTCTTTCATGGATTCAACAAAAATTGCATTTGGAGAAAATATTTCTGTTACTTTTTCAGATCTTACCCTTTCCTCAAGTACTTTATTTAGGTCATCATTTTTCTTCCTTCCCTTCTCTCTCCTCCCTTCTGGATTTATTGTATCCACTAGGTTCTGAGAGGAAAATGTATATGATATTTTAGATTCCTACGTTGACCATAGCTATGTAGAGGGTATAGTCCTGCAACTGGTCACTGACAGGAGTTTGAGGAATGCCTGAATATAAAATTCTTGCCCATAAGCAACTCAGCCTGGAGGAAAAAAAAAAAAAAAACACCCCAAAACAGATCTATAAATATAAAATTACATCCCAGAGCAGGTCACGCAGCATATTATAGAAAGATACAGACTTATCTGCTTTCACAACCTCTCCTACACTCAGCTCCTCTAAGCTATACTCGCTCGCTCCCACAATTCACAACAGCTGCCCTGAGGCCAGTGGAGGGAGGCGCTCGGGAGGGGCGGCGGAGGGCCGGCGCTCCGGGCCGGCCTTCATTGGCTTTCTGGCCGGAAGCGGCGGTGCGGCCCGGCTGCGCATGCGTCCCTCACACGTGCTTCCAGAACGCCCCCTTCGCCGCTAGAGATCCGCGGGCGTCATGCTGCGAGTTTCTGCCTTCCGGCTGCTAGGTCGCAGAGGGACGAGTAGGGTCTCGCTCTTGGAGGACTTTAGCTTCCGCTACTACAGCTCGGGTCCTCTTGGTGTCCGCGACGATACCCGCGACTCGCGCGCCTACTTTACCACACCTATTTTCTACGTGAACGCCGCGCCGCACATCGGGCACCTGTACTCCGCGCTGCTGGCGGACGCCCTGTGCCGACACCATCGCCTCCGAGTTCCCAGTGACGCCGCCACGGGATTCTCCACGGGTACCGATGAGCATGGCCTGAAGATTCAGCAGGCAGCCGCCGCCGCGGGCCTGGCTCCGTCCGAGCTGTGCGACAGAGTCTCTGCCCAGTTCCAGCAGCTTTTCCGGGAGGCTGACATCTCTTCCACCGACTTCATCCGCACCACCGAGGCCCGGCACCGGATAGCTGTGCAGCATTTCTGGGGGATGCTGAAGTCTCGGGGTCTTCTCTATAAGGGCCTCTATGAAGGTTGGTATTGCGCCTCCGACGAGTGCTTCCTGCCTGAAGCCAAGGTCACCAGGCAGCCCGGCCCGTCAGGGGATTTGTGTCCTGTATCTCTCGAGAGCGGACACCCGGTCTCCTGGACCAAGGAAGAAAACTACATTTTTAGGCTTTCCCAGTTCCGGGAGCCGCTCCAGCAGTGGCTGCGGGGCGACCCTCAGGCCATAACACCGGAGCCATTCCATCACACAGTCCTTCAGTGGTTGGAGGAGGAGCTGCCGGACCTATCGGTCTCTCGAAGGAGTAGCCACTTGCACTGGGGCATTCCGGTGCCCGGGGACGATTCACAGACCATCTACGTATGGCTGGATGCCTTGGTCAACTACCTTACTGTAATTGGCTACCCAGACGCTGAGTTCAAATCTTGGTGGCCGAACACCTCTCATATCATAGGCAAGGACATTCTCAAATTCCATGCTATCTATTGGCCTGCCCTCCTCTTAGGGGCCGGCATGAGCCCACCACACCGCATCTATGTCCACTCCCACTGGACAGTCTGTGGTCAGAAGATGTCTAAGAGCTTGGGTAACGTGGTGGATCCCAGGACTTGTCTTGACCGCTATACGGTGGATGGCTTCCGCTACTTTCTTCTTCGGCAGGGCGTCCCCAGCTGGGATTGTGATTACTATGATGAAAAGGTGGTTAAGTTGTTGGATTCCGAGCTGGCAGATGCTTTGGGAGGTCTCCTGAACCGATGTACTGCCAACAAGATCAATCCTTCTGGGATCTATCCGGCTTTCTGCGCTACTTGCTTTCCCAGTGAGCCAGGCTTGGTAGGGCCGTCAGGTCGTGCTCAGGCAGAGGACTACGCTCTAGTGAGCGCAGTGGCCACTTTGCCCAAGCAGGTAGCAGACCACTACGATAACTTTCAGATCTATAAGGCTCTGGAGGCAGTGTCCAGCTGTGTCCGGCAGACTAACGGCTTTGTCCAAAGGCATGCGCCATGGAAGCTGAACTGGGAGAGCCCCGTGGATGCTCCCTGGCTGGGTACTGTGCTTCATGTGGCCTTGGAGTGTTTGCGAGTCTTTGGAACTCTGCTCCAGCCTGTCACCCCAAGCCTAGCTGACAGGCTGCTGTCTAGGTTGGGGGTTTCTTCCACAGAGAGGAGCCTTGGAGAGCTCCATTTTTTGTCTCGATTCTATGGACATCCATCCCCTTTTGAAGGGAGGAGACTGGGACCTGAAACTGGGGTCTTGTTTCCAAGACTGGACCAGTCTAGGTCCTGGCTGGTAAAAGCCCACAAGACCTAGAAACTCAGTTCTTATTAGCTTGTGGTAAAAAAGTAAATTTGTTATTTTCTTATTTTTTGCATTTTCAGGGAAATTATATTAATGCTTTCTAAAGTGTTGGATCAAATGAGCACATAAGTACTGTCCCTGTGAAAAGAGGTTTGATAGCCTTTCAGGAGCCTACTCCCTACTCTTCAGTTCTCTGTGTGCATTAACCACTGTCCTTTGTACCCCAGTGTCTCTGAGATGTCTCCAGGGGTAAGAGACAACTTTGCTGATACTATGCCTTCTCATTGTGTACCTCCGTCCAAACCAGTTATTTGCCCAGACTACCTCTCATGGCTTGTTTTTTATTGGCCTGGCCTCTGCTGGGCAGAGAGTGGGGGTTGGAGGCCCCCTACCTCAGCTTTTACTTTGTTACATATGTTGAGTCTCCTGTTGAAAACAGATTGTTTCATTAAAGCTTTAAAAACCAGTGTCCTAGATTAGATGATTTTTGCCTATATTTTTAATTCTTAACAATCTTGACTCCCAGTTTTGCTAGTTAATTGTCCAGTAGTTGTGCTTTGTACCATTATACTTTAACCGGTAGATGGCTCTAGTCTCACATATTTAATTACTTAACATTGAGGTTTCAGAATATTTAAAATACATTTTCTGCTTTGTAATTTTGCATAATTTAAAGAAAAAATTTTATTTTCTTAAAATAAGGATAACTGCAATTACTGCTGTTTTACAATAAGCAATAAAAAAGATCAAAATCCTCATTTCAGACTACTGAAAAAGGACATTCACTCCATTAGATGTTTAGTCAGCTAATAAGTAACTATCACATGTGTTTGGACCATGATAAATTATAAAGCTCTCTTGATTTACTTGGTATGTTAAAATTTTTTTAAACTTTAATAACATTAGGTTTACAGGTGTGATTTAAAAAATCTGTAGAAAGTTCAGAAGGGTAATCTTTTCTTTATATTTCTTGGTCTTAATTTTGTTATCCACATATATAATTTACCTTATATGATTTCTTTTGGTCAATCAGTATGTATAATACAGTATAGAAATTGTGGAATAGCTATTATAAATTTAATACATTTACTTTCAAGTAGTTTTTATTATTTCTTTTGCTCCTTTAACTTATTAAAGTTTAAAAGTTTTCTAAGTACCTTATTCAGATCAGTTCTGTTGCGTTTGTTGAAGGTGATGGTGAAGGGAGGAAATGATCAGTGCTCCAGGAATCTCAAACTGGACTTAGGGATCTCTCCAAGGCTCCATAAGAGAACATCACAGAGAAGATGTTAAGGTATCAATTCATACAGTGACTACAACATAGTAAGCCAGCATTATTTGCCCAGACTAGTCTCATGGCTAATCTCATAGGTGATTAGACAGCTAGGGCAAAGTTTAAAATGAGAACTTGCCTTGAGATATCCATTCTAAGCATGGTAGCAAGCAGAGAGAGCTCACTATGAATTAAACTATTGTGCTCGTAGTTCCCCCAGATTTATTCTGGGTGCTACTGTTCAGCTCCAGTTTCTATTTATTAATTAGTGTAGTGAGAGATTTCTGGTTGCTTGGAAACACTGCTTAGAAAAGAATGCTTGAAGGCATTCTAAGGGTGGAAGGACTATTTCTACCAGTGTTCCTTTAGATCCTCCTTATTCTTCATAATGGAATCTTGGGCTTTCCATAGGACATATTCCAGTTATCTGCTGGGATTACTAGGGTAGATTACTGGGACCTAGGATGGCATATAATATCTCTTGGGGCTAGAGAGCAGAGCAGTGAAAGAGATGGGATGTTTACATGGATGAAGGAAAACAGACTTGGAAAGCAGTGTTGATAACCTCTGCCTTCGTAGTGCCATTATAAGTCTTACAGCCCCTATCATGAATGGAAGGACAGTGTCTTTCACTGGAATGGCCTTTGCCATGGCCTAATGCCAGTTAGTACACTGCACCTTGGCTTGCTGGGTGTTAAAGGAGTTCCGTTTGTGCAGTCTGTCATTTGTGTAGGCACTTAAGTTCTACCAGAGTGTTTGTGGTAGTAGAGGACACAGGAAAACGGGGGGAGCCAAGAGGAGAGGGCATAATTATTACAGAAGACAGGATATTTTGAGTGAAGAAGTGTGGTAAGTTGGATAGGACTTATTCTGTGGTGATACGGAAGATGAACCAGTTAGATTCTCTGCAGGAGGCAGAATAGGTAAAGCAGGGATCCTCTGAGTACTGAGTTGGTATGTTAAGTTTGATTCAGCAGTTTAAGAATGGCAAGTAGAGGATAGGTGAAACTTAAAACTGGAAGGCATGCACTTCTAAGAGAGTACACCTTAACCACTTCGTGGGAAAAGATGATAAACTTGTAGACTTCTAAGAATTTCCCTGTTCCAGAATTGCTAACACCTTATCTGGCATCTTGTGGATTCCTTGATGAGAAAGGAAGTTTCTCCCAATATTACCCTAAGGCTCTCAAATATTGATTTTAAGGTATTTTTGGAGGCAGTGTTGCAGGAGGTGATAGAGCACTGATCAGGTGTTCATGGAATGTCATGTTAAAGTAATAATAAGCTGTCAGCTCAGAAGACTACAGTCTACTATGAAGTCATGCAAGAAGTTGTGGGCAATGTATATGTGGCACCATTGTATATTAGAGGGCTATTCTACAAGCGAACTCACAGATAGGCACCTCAGAAGTCAGAAGACCTATGGCTATATGGGGGTCAAGAATAGGCAGAAACAAGAAATAGTTACAGTCTCATTTAATTGAAATCTCACACTTATTCTGGAAGTAGGCCTTATTATTTTTCTTGAGCACCTGTGTGACTCTATAGGGACTGAGAAGAGCCTGAGAAATTGAGTATTAAGTTGATCACTCAAGAAGGCTTAGGCTGCTACATGGGCTCTCAGGTACAGGCCCTTGCCCCCCAACCCCCCATAGTTGTATCTGTTATTGGCACATAACTCTTTGGATCTGGGAAGTTCTGAAACTGAAGTAAAGCCAGTAGTTGGTCAGGTTTTGGGCCTCCAACTAGGATGACATAATCATGAAGCTTGAGTAGCAGGTGGCAGTACTGAGCAATCCACAGATTACTTCTTGGGCATTATGGTAGGGATAGTTTACTGGCTGGCTGTTTCATCACTGAGTGTGTGGGTAGTTGCAGTGTCAGCCTGCATTAGTGTAACTTTGAGTTACAGTGGGGAAGCAGCCATGCCTCTTGATTAAGACTCGGTCCATAAAGTTGCTGTATAATATTGCCTCCTGGAGGCAGTTCCCCCCCTATCCATAGTTCTACCAGGTGTAGAACAACTGTTCTTGCTAATGAGGTCTGGGATGCTGTAAACGTTGATAGGTCCTTGTCTTCATTTTTTGCCAGAATGAATATCAGTGGACCTGAAAAGATGTGGACCTACTGGCAGTGATGTGTCTATTTTTGCTGCAAAAGTTAACTAGTTCAGAGAGATTGTAGGGAGCGTGGGCACAGGTGGAGGTAACCAGGATTACAAATTAGGGGGATCAGTTCTAGAACAAAGCCTTGGAGCCCCTTGCAAAACTAAGACAGTATAAAATATGTCATTTCAGCATAACACAGTTGGCCCTGCCCCTTGTTCTTCTAGGAGCTTTAGATAGGGTTGGTTAACTTCTATCAATAGGAACACACTATATTTGGAGGTTAATATTGCTGGAAGGCCAGAACAGTAACAACCAAGTTAATTAAGGTCAATTAGTGAGGATTTTAACCTTTCAAGTTTGAGGTAGATAGGAGAATCCCAGCCTAAGCTGCTTTCTTCTATCAAGAACTACTTTGAGTTGAGGGGAAAGAAGTAGACAGTTATAGAGGTTTAGTTTTACCCTGTATAGATCCTGTGAATTAAGAGGAACCATCTAATGGAGTAGTTGACCATATTTAAAATACTTTGCTTTAGATTGTATTAATTATATTAATCAGTTTCTACTTAAATTTCCATGATGAGTAAAGGGGATTGGGAAGAGGTATACACCAAGAGGATCTTCCTATGGTATAGACAACTACAAATAATATACTCTCTACTGTGCTTCTTCTCGTGTATAGCTGTTGGGAGCTTCAGTCTTAATTGGATCTTCACCAAAGTAAGGTGAGACTAGAGAAGTTCCATCCTTGGCTATGAACTGTATTTCACTCCCGTTTAGTCTGTGACACAATTTATTCACCATAAGTCCACAGCTCCTTACTTAAGAAGATGATGGTATGAAATGTCAGGATGTTTCAGGAAACTAAATGTATGATCTGCAAGAAGAAAATAACTCCAAGGAGAGATGAGATCTGCCTTCACGTCCTAAGGATTTTTGGATGAAACATTTGCAGAGGGCCTAGAAGACTCACTTAGGTAAGCTGAAGGGACAGCTCTAGGAATAGCTGGAAATGGGTGATGCCAGTTATCGTAGTGTATGGTATGGGTAACATGGTACTAACCTCTATGCTACCACTCTCGAGGTACGTACACCCCCTCATTGGTTGACAGTCACTGGTTTATGGGATTGAACAGGAGGTGAACCTTCGAGAACTAGTTTATGATTGATACAGATACGAATCATTGTTTTATTCTCTTAATACAGTCAATAAAAGTATGACTAATTACACATTTTTCCTAATTAAAATATTTTAAAAGGATAATAACCTTTACATTGGGACACATTAAATATGACAGTATCAGTAGTTTGACTTCCTTTGAACTAATCTAGAAATATCTACTGGTTAAAGGCTATAAATACTAAAAATAAAAAGTTAACAAGCATGTTACACAGTTTGGTTACTCACTAAAATAACACAACTGGAATGTATTTCTTCTTAGCCAGATGAAATGTTAAAGAACTCAATTCAACAGAAGACAGGAAGGTGAAAAAAAGAGCAAAGAAAAATGAAAAATATGGTAAAAGAAAACCCATAATGGCATGGCAGAAATAAATACTAATATATTGGTAATTAAAATATCATAGGATGGACTTTCTGTCAAAAGGAAGCAATATTGAAGCTTAAATTCTAAAAGTTAGCTATATGTAGTTCAAATCCTTAAAAAACTGGAAATAGAACTGCCTTATGATCCAGCAATCCCACTGCTGGGCATACACACTGAGGAAACCAGAAGGGAAAGAGACACGTGTACCCCAATGTTCATAATAGCCAGGACATGGAAGCAACCTAGATGCCCATCAGCAGATAAATGGATAAGAAAGCTGTGGTACATATACACAATGGAGTATTACTCAGCCATTAAAAAGAATACATTTGAATCAGTTCTAATGAGGTGGGTGAAACTGGAGCCTATTATACAGAGTGAAGTAAGCCAGAAGGAAAAACATAAATACAGTATACTAACGCATATATATGGAATTTAGAAAGATGGTAACAATAACCCGGTGTACGAGACAGCAAAAGAGACACTGATGTATAGAACAGTCTTATGGACTCTGTGGGAGAGGGAGAGGGTGGGAAGATTTGGGAGAACGACATTGAAACGTAAAATATCATGTAAGAAACGAGTTGCCAGTCCAGGTTCGATGCACGATACTGGATACTTGGGGCTAGTGCACTGGGACGACCCAGAGGGATGGTATGGGGAGGGAGGAGGGAGGAGGGTTCAGGATGGGGAACACATGTATACCTGTGGCGGATTCATTTTGATATTTGGCAAAACTAATACAATTATGTAAAGATTAAAAAAAAAAAAGGTATATACTTAAACATAACAGAAAATAAGACATGAAGAAACACTAGGCATATATTAACCAAAAAAAAGCTAGCATCATAATAGTAGACAATCTATATTGAGGGGATAATCATTATTAAAGATGAAGTGAGACTGAATATAAAAATAACAATATATCAGTAAGTTATAAAAATTAAACTTGTATAATCTAACAGCCTCAAAATATAAAAAGTTAAAATTGAAGATGACAAGAAATGTTCAAATTTGGAAAGAAATTAAACTGCCATTTGTGAGTTCAGAGAAACTAGGCAATGAGAAAGTAAAATAACTTACACTAGATGTTAGCATTTCAGTCTTTAATGCTCACCACTTAGTGTATCATCATTTCTAAGGGTAGAAAAAAATGAAAAAGTTATAGCAGGTAAGGTTTTGTGACTCTTAAAACCTTGTCTTTTTCCATGCATGCTTCTGTGAAAATAATAACTTGCTTTTTCAGTAGAAATGCCAACAAATATACCTGTTCAGTGAGTCCTTTCTAGATTATTAAAAGAGAACAATCCCATGGCCATAATTTTACCAATTTTTCTGTTAGTTCAATAATAAGTGAAGGTGAAGGGAGAGGACCACCAATTCTGTGTTCCTTATTTGTGTTCTCATTTACTCTTTCCGTCAACCTTAGTAAGTATTCCTTTAACTCTGTTTAACTGATAAGAAATTGAGACACCAAAGAAATTAAGTAACTTAGCTAAACTTATACAGTTTATAAAACAGGAGAGCCTAGACTCAAACTTGTTTTAGTGCCAGAGCCTCAGCACCATCCTTAACACCAACACCACAACAATCCCTGAGTATATACTGAGTCTTGTATTGTGAAGAAGAGGAAATAGTAAAATCAGATCCAAAGATCTGAAAATGAAAAGTCTAAATAAGAACACTCAATTGAAATACATTAATCAGTGTTTCAAGATGAGTTAGTTCTTAATAGCTAGATTATGAAACATACGAGTGCCGAAAAAGAAACCTGGGAAAGATACTTACCTTATAATGAAATATATTCCTTTTCTTGCTTTCAGTAGTTTCCTTTATATATGCTGCTTATGTGTATTGGTGTAAATGGTTAAAAATTTTAATAACTCCATAATCTCTTTTTTCTTTTTCCTTAAGATTATTGTTTCTTATTTTCAGAAGAGTGTTCCAAATTTTTGAATCCAACAATTCTCAAAGTGAAAGTATGTTGTCATAAATTCATGAATCCAAGTATTTAAAAATAACATTTTACTAATACTTTATACATTTATCTCTAAACATGGAAACATGGCAATATTCAAGTTTTATTTGAATTAACTATTATAGTAATAAAGCCAGAGAATTTTATTAAGGTCACACTGAAACTTTTTCATTTCATACATACAGTTTTAATACAAATGAACTTATTAAAAGACTCATCTACTTACTAACAATTTAAGTTCTATGACTTTACTGAACATTTATTACTATATTCTTACGGCATCTTTCCTAACAAGCTTGCAGGAACCAGATTAAATGCCCTTGACTCCAGTTACTACCAAAGCAAATCCTGGTAAATTATATCTGACATATGTCACACATGACAGTCAAGACGTGTTTTAACTTCTACAAATTCTATAGAGACTTTATTATGAATTTCATAAAGAACACTCTGTCATATTTTACTTTTTTAATGAAATGTAGCTAAAGTTGGACATGGGCTACACCTTGAAGAAGTTTAGGATGAAACCTATGTGTATATAGGTCCCTTGGCTATCATCTAAATTGTATATTAAAGTCCTTGTTAACTTGGAAGCTAGGAACATATACATCTTTATGTAATGTTTTAAGTAATTTCTTCCAAACTCTTTAAATTCAAACTATACAGTCCCATAGTTAGCGAGGCATGATGGGTACTTTTCCAGTATGTGCATGGTAGATTATGACTTGCTAATAGAATCAGAATGAAATATTATAAAAAATATCCTACACAGTCTACATAATCTACATCCTTAAGATTACCATTAAAATTCACTTACTAAAGGAATTTACAAAGGCTTTCCTAACGCAAAGAATCTTCAGTCCTGGTAAATTCAAATTATTGCATTAACTCTTTTTACTTAAATTTTTATAAAACTTACATGGAAACTCCCTAAATTTTTAGAAAGAGAAACTTTTTAGTCCTGAGTTCAGTTTCATTTTACAACTCATTACTGGAATGTGATTAAATAAATCATGTTACAGTATATAAGAAGCCCATTTTGGTATTATAGAAGAAAATTGTTAAGTACTAAAATAAAATGAATTGTTTGAAAATATGTATGGTTAATTGCATGAAAGTTGATGGTTGGATGTTCAAAGCATTTTAAGATTTGGAAGGAGTATTTTTTGCTGAATATGATAGAAATATTCTTAACGTTCATGATGACACTGACCCAGTTTAAAAAGTCTATTAGTTAATAATCCTCAAAGAATAAAGTTTTTTCTTATTAAAATGTCCACATAAAAATCAGCTTCTGGAAGGTAGTTAATTCATAACAAATTTTAAGTAAAACATTTTTAGATGTAACTAATGTCATAAATCCGTTTTCTACCCTAAGAGTATATATAGCACATCTTCCTTTTTCCATAATGTATTAAGATCATCTAAAAATGAATCTTATCAGTTCTGGGGCACAAAGGATGTCTCAATATAAATGTATAACAGTTTTTACACTGTAGCTAAGTGTAGAAACTAGGAAATCACCCTAATCTCAGGCAGGAAAAAAAAAAAAAGGAAAAATAGTGAAAACTTACTGCTTAACTAGTGAAGTGTGAAAGAGACTAACCAAATTCAACCAAGTTATCAAAACCCATCATCGATAAGTTTGTAGAGGTAGATGTTTTAAATATTCAATATGTGAGGACAGGTAAGTCTGAGCTTGAGTTTTAAACAAGTCATTCTCTAAAGACAGACACATAGCTAGGGCACAGGCATAAAAATGTATTTGTAAACATAGGATTGTTGCTGAGTTTATTTTCAGTTTTCTTTCTGCATAGACATTAGGATATTAAATGTGTTATTTTATTGAGAACTATTCTTATAAACACTTGGATACTGCCTGAATAAAATAATCCTAAGGTTGACTTTATAGGGTAGGAAAAATTTACATCTATTAGTATCTTTTGAAAAATAGTTTGCATAATAGGGATATTACTAAGGATTTTAGGAAGTTTCTTTTACGTGTTGTTAAAAGTATGTTATAGAAGTGGATATTGTGTAGCTTTCTTTGCTTTGGTACCAAGTTAAGACATTTTGAAAACTAAGATCTTAAATATGACTAGCAAGAAACACTCTGAAAGCATTAAAAATAATCTCAAATTGTTACTGTATACTTTAAAATTGTTATCCTTTAGATTTTTTTCTCTAAAACAAAGAAAAAAGATATGCTTTTTTAGGTAATACTTTTTATATTAATTAAACATTTCCTTTATGTACTGTCATTGGTTGTTTCAGAACTATGAGGCTAAGGTTTAGTCTTCTTAGTTCATTTTTATATCATGACATAACAAAAAGGACATGATAATTAAAAGCTAAAACATTGATCTCATTGTTATTAAAGCTGCTTTTGCTATCATGGATATGTTATATTAGCTATAAAATAAGAGGAAAATATCACAAGTTAAATGGAACAGGTTTTTTGGGGGATACATTAACACTACCTGCATTTTTAAAATATTTTATATATGAAGAGAAAGATGAAGTAATGTAATCTTTACAGAATTTAGTGAATGCACTGTGGAAATACAGGAAAACATTTTGGCAAAGAGCACATTTGCCTACAATATATTACCTAAGAAAAATACCAATGTAAATCTGTTTTTGAAGCAAAATGCAATTATTCTTGGACTCTAGAAATTTATTAAAGTTTTAGAAAAAAATGCTTTGGTGTATACTAAATAAGCCTGAATTATAAATATGGGATTAAAATGTATACTGAAAATACCAGACAAGTGGAATTAGATTGTTTCATGATTTTTTTGATTAGGGCTCTAATTATAGAACACTGGACCATAACATACAGCATGCTACTTTCAAAATTAATGTAGGAAAATAAAATATTCTCAATAGATGGATTGGCCTTTGGATGTGTCAGAATATCTTTATATTACTTATTCTATAACTGTGCTATATTATATTTTATTCCTAAACATAAATATTTTAGCATAGAAACATTTTGGTGAAATACTCCAAAAATACATACTTCAATGGTAGTTCATTATTCTTTATGAGACAGGGTTAAAAAAAGTTAACTCGTTATAACTGGGTTTTCTTTCTAATGTTGTAAGAAAGTTTTAATATATAATTTTAAAAATATGTAATTCTTACTCTTTCCTAATAGAGGTGCAAACCAACTCTAGTTATTTGAGTGGACATGAAATTAAAATAGTGAAAAAAATAAGACTCCTAGCATTGTGCAATCAAATGTAAATAAATGCTATAATAAATTTCCATGTAGTCAGTTTAAATATTGCTTATTTATGTAATGATTTCTATTTTTTATTATTAAAAAGAATATAATGTTTTTGCAGAAGAAAATTGGTATATATATTAAACAGGCAGCATTTAAAGAGAAGTTGGCACGCATGGCCATTTTATATTTTAAAAAGTTCTACTTAGTGTGTGGTGTTTTTTTAATAATAAACTTTTCTAATCTGTAAAAGCAGACAATCAAGCTTTGTATTTAAAAGGTGAAAAATAATGTTATGGTTAAGTTTTACTTAGTCCAAGTTAATGTTTTGAAAGTCCAGAAATCTTACAAACTAAGACCTGAATGAAAGACACATAGGAATATTGACAGTGTCACTGTGTTAAAAGAAGGTATTGAATTGTACATGATATATGCAGTGAATGTTTATACTTGCTAAGATGCTATAAGAACCCCTATACTTCTCATATGAATAACAAAAGAGGGCAAGAAGTAGATATGGAGATACCTTTAAGTATATTTAAGAATAGTGTCAACTTTGGCCATAGTAATTCACATAAAATACATGGTCATATGACAGACTTCCAGATATTATATATACAAATTGTCTATATATTAGTATCTGGCAAAATTCCTAATGTAAACCTAGAATTTGAAATGTTTTACCAAAAATATTTAATATAAGTAGAATATAAACAAACCTAAGTATAATGAAAACAAATATCTATAGATATTATCTCCCTAATAAGATAGTTTTTTTGAACTTATCTTATTGTAACAAATGACTTGTTCCTATGTATATTCTATATTTATGCCATGCTGTGTCTAAAAAATAGAAAACATCTGGAATAAAACTGTAAAATCCAAACACCAAAGATGTTTTTAAGTGGTTGTATATGACATCATGTGGATAAGAGCCAGATGATGATCAAACTTTTCACACTTTATCAAGATACTTGTTCTATATATATAACCTTTGTTCTGCTTGTTACAGATTATAAGTCTGTGTTATTTAAGTATGTGTGAATTAATAAAGGAAACCATGATTTTATCCTGTACTTCCAATGTTCTGGCTACTAAGATTTTTTTTACCTCCCTTAAAAAAGCAAAAACATTTAACCTTAGGCACATCAAACCCCCTCATATTTGTTACCAGACCATACATGGCTCTAGTTGTTTTCTACTATTGGATAAAATAGTTATCTGAGACTCTACTTAACAGAATCAGTGGAAGAAGGTGGAGTAAGAATTGAATCCTCTGCTCTGATATCTTTTCTAGGATGAAAGTGTGGGCTTCGAGAATATCGATCGAAGTTTCAAACCTACAGATGAAGGTTGAGAAAGCTTCTTCTCACAGAATGTAACCTTGGTTCCTATTAAGAGATTTAAAGAAAATTAGGGTTTTATGCACAGTAAATGGCTCTTATTTTATTATTACCAAAGGGAAAGATTTTAAAAATATTAACGGGGCCTGGATTCTGAGGAGAGAAAGGTGTACTTTAGGAAATTCCCACTAGAGAGAGTAGGCTACTTTATAACCTGCTTAATTGGAAGGCATCCTAGGGCTATAAAAAACTGCAAAGGACTGGAGAATAGCCATATCTAGTGACATTTCTAAATTATTATGTTATACTTTCTTCTTTGTGCCAGCCCTGAACTTTGGTAAAGATTCGTTTAAAAAAAAAAGACACTGATATACACAGTTAGAAGGCAGATCCTATGATTTAGAAAGTGACTATTAGAGAAAACCAGATATTAGTAAACTTTGGTATTAATGGAGTAACATCCTACTGTTAAGTAAAATATTCATGACTAGACTGAGTTCCAACAAATGATTTTTATTTGATCCACTGCTGAACATAGGACTACTGGAGATACTGCTTTACTCAATACACTTGAAAATATAAAAACTTTAGCTAAGGCATCTCAATGACTAAATGCCTACTTCAGAGCATTAGTGTTTAGCCCAATCCTTTTGTCTAAAAAAGCTCTTCTTTGCTTTGTATTTAGATATTGTTGTTCAGTTGCTAAGCCATGTCTGACTCTTTGTGATCCAGTGAACTGCAACACTCCAGGCTTCCCCGTCCTTCACTATCTCCTGGAGTTTGCTCAAACTCCTGTCCATTGAGTCAGTGATGTCATCCAAACATCTCATCTTCTATCTCTCCCTTCTCCTGCCCTCAATCATCTTTCCCAGCTTTAGGGTCTTTTCCAATGAGTCAGCTCTTTGCATCAGTGGCCAAGGGACTGGAGCTTCATCTTCAGCATCAGTCCTTCCAATGAATAGTCAGGGTTGATTTCCTTTAAGAATGACTGATTTGATCTTTTTGCTATCCAAGGGACTCAAAAGAGTCTTCTCCAGCACCACAATTCAAAAGTATCAATTCTTCGGCGCTCAGCCTTCGTGGTCCAATTCTCACATCTGTACATGACTACTGGAAAAACCATAGCTTTGACTATACAGTCCTTTGCCTTTAGATGATTTGAATTTAAATGTTGTGATTCAGGGCTTCCCAGGTGGCGCTAGTGGTAAAGAACCCCCCTGCCAATGCAGGAGACACGAGACACTGTTCATCCCTGGATCGGATCTCTTGGAGGAGGGCATGGCAACCTGCTCCAGTATTCTTGCTTGGAGAAATCCGATGAAAAGAGGAGCCTGATGGGTCGCAGAGTCATACATGACTTGAAGAGACTTAGCACGCATGCACATTGTGATTCAAGAAGAATGGAAGCACCAAGAGCCTAAGTTTATCTCATAAAACTGAATAAAACATTGGAAGTAGCATGTAGGCTAAATCAATTGCCCAGCTTGAATGTGACCACAGAAATTGTACAGGTGTTCTAGTAGCTCTTCTAAAAGCTCTTAATTTATCTATAGGTAGTACTCTTGCCTAGAAAACCCCATGGATGGAGGAGCCTGGTACAGGCTACAGGGTCGCAGAGTCGGACATGACTGAGTGACTTCACTTTCACTTTCAAGGGAAATTAAAGCTTCTAAGATAAAAAGCCTCATTTCTCTAAAGAGGCATGGTTGATTATTGTAATTTCCAGGATTTGGACATACATGCCATTCTATTGACTTAAGACTGAACACATCTACTGACAATGAAACAACCTGCCAATGCTAGAATAGTTAACCATCAGGAGTAAGTCATAAAAACAATGGGTATTCTATAGCATATCAGATCTAGATGCTTCTAGGGTCAAAAAATGTTTTCAATTGTGCAGTTACATAGAGAGTTTACTCATACCACTTAAGGATACTTTGTGAAGGTATAAAAGTCTTCTAATCAGAAAAGTATAAAGTATTGTAAAATAAATGAAAAGATATTCAGTTCAGTTCAGTTCAGTCAGTCGTGTCCGACTCTTTGCGACCCCGTGAATCGCAGCACCAGGCCTCCCTGTCCATCACCAACTCCCGGAGTTCACTCAGACTCACGTCCATCGAGTCAGTGATGCCATCCAGCCATCTCATCCTCTGTCGTCCCCTTCTCCTTCTGCCCCCAGTCCCTCCCAGCATCAGAGTCTTTTCCAATGAGTCAACTCTTTGCATGAGGTGGCCAAAGTACTGGAGTTTCAGCTTTAGCATCATTCCTTCCAAAGAAATCCCAGGGCTGATCTCCTTCAGAATGGACTGGTTGGATCTCCTTGCAGTCCAAGGGATTCTCAAGAGTCTTCTCCAGCACCACAGTTCAAAAGCATCAGTTCTTCGGCGTTCAGCCTTCTTCACAGTCCAACTCTCACATCCATACATGACCACAGGAAAAACCATAGCCTCGACTAGACGAACCTTTGTTGGCAAAGTAATGTCTCTGCTTTTGAACAAGCTATCTAGGTTGGTCATAACTTTCCTTCCAAGGAGTAAGCGTCTTTTAATTTCATGGTTGCAGTCACCTTCTGCAGTGATTTTTAGAGCCCCCCCCAAAAGATATTAGGTTGGTGCAAAAATAATTGCAGTTTTAGATTTGTTTAACTTTGTCATTTGATATTGTGATATATACTTAAATAAATGTGATTATGTTATACATCATTTTAATGCACATTTCTCCCTTTAGTTTTTTGCTAATGACTTATTACTTGCTGTTTATATTTATTTTAGAGTATAGAAAGGATGTTAGACAAAAAGCAAATTTGAGCGATTTTTCACTCGAGTTCAAAATGGGTGGAGACAACTCTCAACATCAACACATTTGTCCCTGGAATTGCTAACAAATGTACAGTGCAGTGGTGTTTCAAGAAGTTTTGCAAAGGAGATGAGAGCTTTGAAGATGAGGAGCATAGTGGCCTGCCATCAGAATTTGGCAATGACCAACTGAGAGGATTATTCAAGCCGATCCTCTTAACAACTACACTAGAAGTTGCTGAAGAACTCACTGTTGATCATTCCACAGTCATTTGGCATTTGAAGCAAACTAGAAAGGTGAAACACTCCGTAAGTAGGTGTCTCATGAGCTGACCAAAAATAAAAAAATCATCATATCAAAGTGTCATCTTCTCTTATTCTACACGACCAACAACAATTTCTTAATCAGATTATAACGTGTGATGGAAAGTGGATTTTATATGGCAACCTGTGATGACCAGCTTAATAGTTGGACTGAGTAGAAGCTCTACAGCACTTCCCAAAACTAAACTTGCACCAAAAAAAGGCCACGGTCACTGTTTGGTGCCAGTCTGATCCACTACAGCTTTTTTTTTAATTCTTAAATTTTTTTTTTTTATTTTTATTATTACTTTTTTTAGTTTTTTTTAAATTTTATTTTTAAACTTTACATAATTGTATTAGTTTTGCCAAATATCAAAATGAATCTGTCACAGTCAAATTTTTTTTTTTAATTGGAGGATAATTACAATATTGCAGTACAGATTTCTGAATCCTGGCAAAACCATTACATCTGAGATGTACGCTCAACAAATTGATGAGATGCACTGAAAAACCACAATGCCTGCAGTTGGCATTGGTCAACAGAATGGGCAATTCTTCTCCATGACAATGCCTGAAGACATGTTGCACAACTAACGCTTAAAAAGTTGAACAAATTGGGCTATGAAGTTTTGCCTCATCTACTATATTCACCTGACCTCTTGCCACTAGTCACCTGACTTCTTCAAGCATCTCGACAATTTTTTGGAGATATCAAAAGCACTTCTGATACCAGCTTCCAAACCAGCAAGAGTTTTGCTGTTTCCAAACCAGCTTCCAAAACCAGCAGGAGGCAGAAATGCTTTCCAAGTTTGTCAAATCCTGAAGCACAGATTTTTACACTACAGAAATAAGCAAACTTATTTCTTGTTGGCAAAAATGTGTTGATTCTAATGGTTCCTATTTTGATTAATAAAGATGTGTTTGAGTCTAGTTATAATGATTTAAAATTCATGGTCCAAAACTGCAATTATGTTTGTACTAATAGTTATCAAAATAAGTGTTGTGATTTCAGTGATATTAAGCTGTATTTAACTGTGGGCACTGTTAGAATTTTTGAGCTAAGGAGACTTCAGTAGGCAATTATGATAGTGATCCATTTATCTTGAAATAACACATTCTATCAGTATAAAAATTGGGCTTCCCTGGTGGCTCAGTGGTACAGGGTTTGCATGCTAATGCAGGAGTGGTGGGTTCAGCCTCTGGTCCAGAGGAAGGAAGGAAAGTGGAGAAGGTCCCTGGAGAAGGAAATGGCAACTCACTCCAGCAGTCTTGCCTGGAGAATCCCATGGACAGAGGAGCCTGGTGGGCTAGAGTCCATGGAATCACAAAGAGTTGGACATGACTTAGCAACTGAAAAACAACATCAGTATCAACAGTAGCATGAGTTTGGTACTTGTCATTAGGATATAAACAATGATAACTAGGAAACTGGAGCCTATTATACAGAGTGAAGTGAGTCAGAAAGAAAAACACTAATACAGTACATTAACGCATATATATGGCATTTAGAAAGATGGTAATGATGACCCTATATGCGAGACAATAAAAGAGACACAGATGTAAACAACAGACTGTTGGACTCTGTGGGAGAAGGCCAGGGTGGGATTATTTGAAAGAACAGCATTGAAACATGTATATTATCATATGTGAAATAGATCACCAGTCCAGGTTCGATGCATAAGGCAGGGTGCTCAGGTCTGGTGCACTGGGATGACCCTGAGGGATGGAATGGGGAGGGAGGATCAGGATGAGAAACACATGTACACCCATGGCTGATCCATGTGAATGTATGGCAAAAACCACCACAATACTGTAAAGTAATTAGCCTCCAATTAAAAAAAAAAAAAAGATAACTAGAATAGCTCTTATCCCCAACAGCAAACACTACATGGAGGGTCTATGCAAAGACTAGCAATTGCCTTGCTCAGCTGCTAAGTTGTGACTGACTCTGTGACCCCATGAACTGCAGCACTCCAAGGTTCCCTATCTCCTGGAGTTCACACAAACTCATGTCCATTGAGTCAGTGATGCCATCCAGCCATCTCATCCTCTGTCGTCCCCTTCTCCTCCTGCCCCCAATCTCTCCCAGCATCAGAGTCTTTTCCAATGAGTCAGCTCTTTGCATGAGGTGGCCAAAGTTTTGGAGTTTCAGCTTCAACATCAGTCCTTCCAATGAATACCCAGAACTGATCTCCTTTAGAATGGACTGGTTGGATCTCCTTGCAGTCCAAGGGACTCTCAAGAGTCTTCTCCAACACCACAATTCAAAAGCATCAATTCTTCAGCACTCAGGTTTCTTTATAGTCCAACTCTCACATCCATATATGACCACTGGAAAAATCATAACCTTGACTAGACGGACCTTTGTTGGCAAAGTAATGTCTCTGCTTTTTACTATGTTGTCCAGGTTTGTCATAGTTTTTCTTCCAAGGAGCAAGCGTCTTTTAATTTCATGGTTGCAGTCACAATCTGCAGTGATTTTGGAGCCCAAGAAAATAAAATCTGGCACTGTTTCCACTTTTCCCACATTTATTTGCCATGAAGTGATGGGAGCAGATGCCATGATGTTAGTGTTTTGAATGTTGAGTTTAAGCCAGCTTATTCTTTTTTAAAATTTTATTTTTCTTAATATATATATTTTATTGAAGTATTGTTGATGTACAATGTTTCAGGTGCACAGCAAAGTGATTCAGTTATACATACATATTATTTTTGAAATTACTTTTCATTATAGGTTATTACAAGATAGTGACTACAGTTCCCTGTGCTATAGAGTAAACCTTTGTTGCTTGTTGCACATCTATTTTTTAAAATTAGGAATCCTACATTCTATTCATAGTAAGTCAAACAAGTGGAATCAAAATGTCATAAATTTTTTAGTTAGGCAAAAATACGTAAGTTTTCTTATATATTAACATTATTTATATATATGTATATGAAAGCTTTTCTACTACACTTGATAAAGGCTTGAGAAAGAACATTAAAAAAAAAGAGATGGAGAAATTGGAAAATATAAACTAAATGAAATGGGAGCAGTGAATATGAAATAGAAAAAGTGAAACTAGATAAAAGTAAAATATCATCATATAGTCCAGTTGTTTTTAAACATGGTTGCTCATTAGAAAGATATCTGGAGTCCTGGCAAAAGAAAAAGCAATACCCGGGCATTTGTATTTTCCAAAAATTTCCAGGATAATCCTGATATGCATCTGAATTTTAAAAAGTGATTACAAGTTTTATTATTACATGGTAGTTTTGGTGATATAGAGTTCTATTACTTTTCTGTTGACCAATCATGTTACAATGGTACTGAGTAATAGTTACATAATCACAATCGTAAAAAATATCTTATCAGTTTTCACAATAGCCAGACAAAAAATTAGATAATTAGTTAATCATGGGAACATGATTAATCTAACAATATAAAATAATTACATAAACAATTTGAGGGGGTCAAGCAGACTGATGTGGTAAGTGGAAATGCATACATGCACATGTTTTCATCTGTCCAGCCTGTCTATATCTTTTGGTTAGTGCATTAAATCCATTTACATTTAAGGTAATTATCAATATATATGATCCTATTATTATTAATTGTTTTGGGTTTATTTTCTGTAGGTCTTTTCCTTCTCTTGTGTTTCCTGCCCTGGAGAAGTTCCTTTAGCATTTGTTGTAAAGCTGGCTTGGTGGGTGCTGAATTCTCCCAACTTTTGCTTGCCTGGAAAGCTTTTGATCTCCATCAAATATGAAAGAGAGTCTTGCTGGGTAGAGTATTCTTGGTTATAGGTTCTTCCCTTTCATCACTTTAAATGTATAGATATGCCATTCCCTTCTGGCTTGTAGTTTCTTTGAGAAATCAGCTATAGCCTGATGGGAGTTCACTTGTGTGTTGTCATTTTTGCCTTGTTGCTTTTAATATTTTACCTTTAATTTTTGTCAGTTTGATTATTATGTGTCTTGATGTGTTCCTCGTTGGGTTTACACTGACTGGGACTTTGTGCTTCCTGGACTTGGTTGACTATTTCCTTTCCCATGTTGGGGAAGTTTTCTGCTATTATCAATTCAAATATTTTCTCATTGTCCCTTCTCTCTCTCTTCTCCTTCTGGGACCCCAATAATGTGAATGTTGGTGCATTTAATGCTGTCACAGAGGTCTCTTAGGCTATCTTCATTTCTTTTCATTCTTTTTTCTATATTCTGTTCTGCAGCAGTGATTTCCACCATTCTGTTTTCCAGGTCATTTATCCATTCTTCTGCCTCAGTTATTCTGCTACTGACTCCTTCTAGTATATTATTCAGCTCTGTTTGTTCTTTAGTTCTTGTAGGTCTTCATCTTCTTCATTGTTTTCCTGAGATCCTAGATCATGTTCCCTATCATTATTTTGAATTCTTTTTCTGGAAGGTTGCTTATCTCCATTTCTTCGTTGTTTTTCTGGGGTTTTTATCTTCCTCTGTGATATTCTGCTTTTTCATTGTGGGTAACTTCCTTTAAGGTGGTTTTCGTTTTAGCCACTGTGAGACTGTGCTTATTCGTGCTTCTTCTGTCTGCCCTCTGATGGAGGAGGCTGAGAGGCTTGTGTAAGCTTCCCGATGGGGATTGGTGGTGGGAAAAACTGGGTCTTGCTCTGGTGGGCAGGGCCTTGATCAGTAAAGCTTTAATCTAATTATTTGCTGATAGCTGATTATCTACTATCTCTGGTACTTGATTATCTACTATCTCTGAAATCAGATTGATTATATTCTTTGCAGCCAAAGATGGAGAAGCTCTATACAGTCAGCAAAAACAAGACAGCTGACTGGCTCAGATCATGAACTCCTTATTGCCAAATTCAGACTGAAACTGAAGAAAGTACGGAAAACCACTAGACCATTCAGGTATGACCTAAATCAAATCCCTTACAATTATACAGTGGAAGTGATAAATATATTCAAGGGATTAGATCTGATAGACAGAGTGCCTGAAGAACTATGGATGGGGGTTCATGACATTGTACAGGAGGCAGGGATCAAGACCATCCCCAAGACAAAGAAATGCAAAAAGGCAAAATGGTTGTCTGAGGAGGCCTTACAAAGAGCTGTGAAAAGGAGTGAAAGGCAGAGGAAAAAAGGAAAGATATATATTTGAATGCAGAGTTCCAAAGACTATCAAGGAGAGATAGGAAAGCTTTCCTCAGTGATCAATGCAAAGACATAGAGGAAAACAATAGAATGGGAAAGATTAGAGATCTCTTCAAGGAAATTAGAGATACCAAGGGAACATTTCATGCAAAGTTGGGCTCAATAAAGGACAGAAAAGGTATGGACCTAACAGAAGTAGAAGATATTAAGAAGAGTGGCAAGAATACACAGAAGAACTCTACAAAAAAAGATCTTCATGACCCAGATAATCACGATGGTGTGATCACTCATCTAGAGACAGACATCCTGGAATGTGAAGTCAAGTGGGCCTTACAAACAAAGCTAGTGGAGGTGATGGAATTCCAGTTGAGCTATTTCAAATCCTAAAAGATGATGCTGTGAAAGTGCTGCACTCAATATGCCAGCAAACTTGGAAAACTCAGCAGTGGCCACAGGACTGGAAACGGTCAATTTTCATTCCAATCCCAAAGACAGGCAATGCCAAAGAATGCTCAAACTACCACACAATTGCACTCATCTCACACGTTAGCAAAGAAATGCTCAAAATTCTCCAAGCCAGGCTTCAACAGTACATGAACTGTGAACTTCCAGATGTTCAAGTTGGATTTAGAAAAGGCAGAGGAACTAGAAATCAAATTGCCAACATCTGTTGGGTCATCAAAAAAGCAAGAGAGTTGCAGAAAAACATCTACTTCTGCTTTATTGACTATGCCAAAGCCTTTGACTGTGTGGATCACAACAAACTGTGGAAAATTCTTCAAGAGATGGGACTACCAGACCACCTGATGTGCCTCCTGAGAAATCCATATGCAGGCCAGGAAGCAACAGTTAGAACTGGACCTGGAACAACAGACTGGTTCCAAATAGGAAAAGGAGTACGTCAAGGCTGTATATTGTCACCCTGCTTATTTAACTTAAATGCAGAATACATCATGAGAAACGCTGGGCTGGATAAAGCACAAGCTGGAATCAAGATTGCTGGGAGAAATATCAATAACCTCAGATATGCAGATGACACCACCTTTATGGCAGAAAGTGAAGAAGAACTAAAGAGCCTCTTGATGAAAGTGAAAGAGGAGAGTGAAAAAGTTGGCTTAAAGCTCAACATTCAGAAAACTAAGATCATGGCATCTGGTCCCATCACTTCATGGCAAACAGATGGGGAAACCATGGAAACAGTGACAGACTTTACTTTTTTGGGCTCCAAAATCACTGCAGATGGTGACTGAAGCCATGAAAGTAAGATGCTTGCTCCTTGAAGGAAAAATTATGACCAACCTAGACAGCATATTAAAAAGCAGAGACATTACTTTCTCAACAAAGGTCTGTCTAGTCAAAGCTATGGTTTTCCCAGTAGTCATGTATGGATGTGACAGTTGGACTATAAAGAAAGCTAAGCGCCAAAGAATTGATGCTTTTGAACTGTGGTGTTGGAGAAGACTCTTGAAGAGTCCCTTGGATTGAAAAGAGATTCAACCAGTCCATCCTAAAGGAAATCAGTCCTGAATATCCATTGGAAGGACTGATGTTGAAGCTGAAACTCCAATACTTTGGCCACCTGATACGAAGAGCTGACTCAGTTGGAAAGACCCTGATGCTGGAAAAGATTGAAGGTGGGAGCATACGGGGATGACAGAGGATGAGACGGTTGGATGGCATCACAGATTCAATGGACAGGAGTTTGAGTAAACTAAGGGAGTTGGTGATGGACAGGGGGGCCTGACATGCTGTAGTCCACACGACTGAGCAACTGTACTGAACTGGTAGTTGTTTGGCTTGAGGCGACCCAGCCCTCGTATCTCATGTTAATGGCAACATAAAAGAGGGCTTATGACAAGGGAGCCCTTCCTTGACTGCTGCTGCCAGTGCCCTTATCGCTGAGGTGAGCCCCTGCTGACCCATTTCTCCACAGGAGACCCTCTAACACTTGTAGGTAGTTTTGGTTCAGTCTCCTGTGGGGTCACTGCTCCTTTCCTCTGGGTCTTGGTGTATGCAAGATTTTGTGTGTGCACTCGAAGACTGGAGTCCTTGTTTTCCCCAGTCCTGTGGAAGTCCTATAATCAAATCCCATTGGCCTTCAAGGTCAGATTCCCTGGGGAGTCGCAGTCCCTTTGTCAGATATCCAGCTTGGCAAGCATGCCCCGACAGAACCTTCACAACAGTGCGAAAACTTCTTTGCTATTACTGTTCTCCAGTTTGTGGGTCACCCACTCAGCAGGTATGGGATTTGATTTTATTGTGATTGCACCCCTCCTACCTTCTTGTGGCTTCTTCTTTGTCTTTGGACATGGGGTATCTTTTTTTGGTGGGTTCCAGCATCCTCCTGTTGAACCAGCTGTTCAACAGCTAGTTGCGATTTTGGTGCTCTTACAGAAGGAGATAAGCACACATCCTTCTACTCTACCATCTTGAACCAGAAGCCTCTAAGCAAGCTTTTTCACTCTCTTCTTTCAGCCTCATCAAGAGGCTCTTTAGCGCCTCTTCAATTTCTGCTATTAGAGTGGTATCATCTGCATGTCTGAAGTTGTTGATATTTCTCAGTTATCTTGATTCCAGGTTGTGATTCACTCAGCTTAGCATTTCACATGTACTCTGCATATAAGTTAAATAAGCAAGGTAACAATATGTACAGCCTTAATGCACTCCCTTCTGTTGATTGTTGACCTGCATACATGTTTCTCAGGGCAGGTAAGGTGGTTTGGTACTCCCATCTTTTTAAGAATTTTCCAGTTTGTTGTGATCCACACAAAGGCTTTAGCATAATCAGTGAGGCAGAAGTAGATTTTCCTGAAACCTCCTTGCTTTCTTCATGATCCAACAAATGTTAGCAACTTGGTTTCTGGTTCCTCTGCCTTTTCTAAACACAGCTTGTACACCTGAAAGTTCTCAGTTCACATACTGCTGCTGAAGCCTAGCTTGAAGGATTTTGAGCCTTACCAGCATGCAAAACGAGCACAACTGTATGGCAGTTTGAACATTCTTTGGTATTGCCCTTCTTTGGGACTGGAATGAAAACTGACCTTTTCCAGTACTGTGGTCACTGCTGAGTTTTTCGAATTTGTTGGCATATTGAGTGCAGTACTTTAACAGCATCATCCTTTAGGATTTGAAGTGCCTCAGCTAGAATTTCAACACCTCCACTAGCTTTGTTTGTAGTGATGCTTCCTATGACCTACTTGACTTCACACTCCAAGATGTCTGGCTCTAGGTAACCACACCTTTGTGGTCATCCAGGTCATGAAGACCTTTTTTGAACAGTTCTTCTGTGTATTCTTGCCACCTCTTCTTAACATCTTCTGCTTCTGTTAGGTCCTTAATATTTCAGTCCTTTATTGTGCCCATTCTTGTATGAAACCTTCCCTTGGTATCTCTAATTTTCTTGAAGAGCTCTCTAGTCTTTCCCATTCTATTGTTTTCCTCTATTTCTTTGCTGCTGCTCCTAAGTCGCCTTAGTCGTGTCTGACTCTTCACGACCGCATGGACTGCAGCCTACCAGGCTCCTCCGTCCATGCGACTTCCCAGGCGAGAGTACTATTTCTTTGTGTTCACTTAATAAGGCTTTCTCACCTCTCCTTGATGTTTTTTTGGAACTCTGCATTTAGATTGGTATATCTTTCCCTTTCTCCTTGGCTTCTCTTCTTTTCTCAGCTATTTGTAAACCCTTCTCAGACAACCATTTTGCCTTGTTGCATTTCTTTCTCTTTGGTAGGGTTTTGGTCACCATCTCCTGTACAATGTTAGGAACCTGTGTCCATAGTTCTTCAGGCACTCTGTGAGATCTAATCCCTTGAATCTATTTGTCACTTCCACTTAAAGTCATAAGGGATTTGATTTAGATTATACCTGATGGCCTAGTGGTTTTCCCTACTTTCTTCAATTTAAGCCTGGATTTTGCGATAAGGAGCTGATGATTTGAGCCATAGTCAGCTCCATGTCTTTTCTTTGCTGACTGTACAGAGCTTCTCCATCTTTGGCTGCAAAGAATATAATCAATCTGATTTCGGTATTGACTATTTGATGATGTCCATCCCTTGTGTTGTTGGAAAAGGGTGTTTGTTATGACCTGTGCATTCTCTTGTCAAAACTCTGTTAGCCTTTGCCCTGCTTCATTTTGTACTCCAAGGCCAAACTTGCCTGTTATGTTATGTATCTCTTGACTCCTTAGTTTGCATTTCAAGCCCCTGTGATGAAAAGGCCATCTCTTCTTTTTTTGGCTATTAATTCTAGATCTTGGAGGTCTTCAAATATGAACTGTTTCAGCTTCTTTGGTGTTAGTGGTTGGGGCATAGACTTGGATTACTGTGTTGAATGGTTTGCCTTGGAAATGAACCGAGATCATTTCGTCATTTTTTGAGACTGCATCCCAGTACTGCATTTTGTACTCTTTTGTTCACTATGAGGGCTACTCCATTTCTTTTATGGGATTCTTGCCCACAGTAGTAATCTAGTGGTCATCTGAATTAAATTTGGCTATTCCCATCCATTTTAGTTCAGTGATTACTAAAATGTTGATGTTCACTTTTACCATCTCTGGCTTGACTATGTCCAACTTACCTTGATTCATGCACCTAACATTCCAGGTTCCTATGCAATACTGTTCTATACAGCATTGGACTTTACTTTCACCACCAGACCCATCTACAGCTGGGCATTATTTCCACTTTGGTCCAGCCTCTTCACTTTCTGGAGCTCTCTCTCCATTCTTCTGCAGTAGCATATTGGACACTTACTGACCTGGGGCTCATTTTCCAGTGTCATATATTTTTGTCTTTTCATACTGTTCAGGGGGTTCTCAAGGCAAGAATACTGAAATGGTTTGCCATTCACTAATTCAGTGGACCATGTTTTGTCAGAACTCTCCACCATGACCCATCCACCTTGGATGGCTGTGCATTGCAGTTATCACCAAGAATGGAAAGGAAGAAGAAAAGCAACCGAACATTTATTTTATTGGTAGCCTTTATGTTTTCAAAAACATGTAGAAATGTGTCATGTTCTCAAAATATAAAGTAGATGGCACTGCCTATAAGTATCTTTTGCTACCCCAGTGATTAAAGTTTTTCTGGGATAATTTAAAAGGCCCTTCTCTCACTTTGAGTTCCTTATATTTCCCAGTGTGCTGAACTGCAGTTTTTAAAAAAGTAATTTTAATTGGAGGATAATTACAATACTGTGATGGTTTTTCCCATACATTGACATGAATCAGCCACGGGTGCACATGTGTTGCCCACCATCCTGAACCCCCGTCCCACCTTCCTCCCCATCCCATCCCTCTGTGTTGTCCCAGAGCACCGGCTTTGAGTGCTCTTCTTCATGCATGGAACTTGCACTGGTCATCTATTTTGCATATGGTAATATACATGTATCAATGCTATTCTCTCAAATCACCCCACCCTCACTTGCTCCCAGAGCCAAAAGTCTGTTCTTTATATCTGTCTCTTCTGGTGCCTTGCATGTAAGATTGTTGTTATTGTCTTTCTAAATTCCATAGAAAGAGAAATACTGAGAATGTTTCTCTTTCTGACTTCATGCTGTATAATAGGCTCATTTCATCCACCTCATTAGAACTGACTCAAATGTGTTCCTTTTTATAGCTAAGTATTCCATTGTGTGTATATGTACCACAACTCCCTTATCCATTCATCTGCCAATGGACATCTACATTGCTTCCATGTCCTAGCAATGAACACTGGAATACATGTGTCTCTTTCAATTCTGGTTTCCCTGGTGTGTATGCCCAGCAGTGGGATTGCTGGGTTGTACGGCAGTTCTATTTCCAGTTTTAAAAGGAATCTCCACACTGTTCTCCATAATGGCTGTACCAGTTTTCATTTCCACCAACAGTGTAAGAGTGTTCCCTTTTCTCCACACCCTCTCCAGCATTTACTGTTTGTAGCTTTTTGATGGTGGCCATTCTGACCGGTGTGAGATGATACCTCACTGTGGTTTTGATTCCCATTTTTCTAATAATGAGTGATTATTTTCTTTTCTTGTGTTTATTAGCTATCTGTATGTCTTCTTTGGAGAAATGTCTGTTTAGTTCTTTGGCCCATGTTTTGATTGGGTTGTTTGTTTTTCTGTTATTGAGCTGCATGAGCTGCTTGTGTATTTTGAAGATTGTAAGTTGTTTCATTTGCTTTTATTTTCTTGTATTCTGAAGGCTGCCTTTCATCTGCTTATTGTTTCCTTCCTTGTGTAAAAGCTTTTACATTTAATCAGGTCCCATTTGTTTTTATTTCCATTACTCTGGAGGTGGGTCATGGAGGATCTTGCTGTGATTTATATCAGAGAGTGTTCTGCCTAGGTTTTCCTCTAAGAGTTTTAAAGTCTCTGGTCTTACACTTAGATCTTTAATCCATTTTGAGTTTATTTTTGCATATGGTGTTAGAACATGTTCTAGTTTCATTCTTTTATACATGGTTGACCAGTTTCCCCAGCACTAGTGAAAGTCACTCAGTCATGTCTGATTCTTTGCAACCCCATGGACTATACAGTCCATGGAATTCTCCAGGCCAGAATACTGGAGTGTATTCTGTTTACTGGAGTATTCTGTATACTCCACTGGAGTGGGTAGCCTTTCCCTTCTCTGGGGGATCTTCCCAATCCAGGGATCAAACCCAGGTCTACTGCATTGCAGGCAGATTCTTTACCACCTGTGCCACCAGGGAAGTTCCTACTTGTTAAAAAGACTGTCTTCTCTCCATTGTATATTTTTGCTTCCTTTGTCAAAGGTGTTCATAGATGCTTTATTTCTGGGCTTTCTATTTTGTTCCATTGACCTATATTTCTGTCTTTGTGCCACTACCAAATTGTCTTGATGACTGCAGCTTTGGAATATAGTTTGAAGTCAGGAAGGTTGTTTCCTCTAGTTTCATTTTTCTTTCTCAAGATTGCTTTGGATATTGCAAGTTTTTTGGTGTTTCCATACAAATTGTGAAATTGTTCTAGTTCTGTGAAAAATACCATGGGTAGCTTGATAGGGATTGCATTGAATCTATAGATTACTTTGGGCAATATACTCATTTTCACTATATTGATTCTTCCAATCCACAAACATGGTATACTTCTCCATCTATTTGTGTCATCTTTGATTTCTTTCATCAGTGTTTTATAGTTTTCTATATATAGGCCTTCTGTTTCTTTGGGTAAATTTATTCCTAAGTATTTTACTCTTTTTATTGCAATGGTGAATAGAATTGTTTCCTTGTTTCTTTCATTGTCAGTGTATAGGAATGCAAGGGATTTCTGTGTATCCTATGTATTTTATACATAGGATCCTGTGTATTTTATATCCTGAAAATTCACTATATTCATTGATTACCTCCAGTAATTTTCTGGTGGTATCTTTAGGATTTTCTATGTAGAGGATCATGTCATCTGCAGAGTTTTACTTCTTCTTTTCCAATCTGGATTCCTTTTATTTCTTTTGTCTTCTCTGATTGCTGTGGCTAGGACTTCCAAAACTATGTTGAATAGTACTGGTGACAATGGGCACCCTTGTTCCTGATTTTAGAGGATTTTTTTTTTTTTTGCCATTGAGGATAATGTTTGCTGTAGGCTTGTCATATATGGCTTTTATTATGTTGAGGGATGTTCCTTCTATGCCTGCTTTCTGGAGTTTTTTTTTTTTTTTAAATCATTAATGGGTATTGAATTTTGTCAACAGCTTTCTCTGCATCTATTGAGATAATCATATTGTTTTAATCTTTCAATTTGTTAATATGGTGTATCACACTGATTGATTTGTGAATACTGAAGAATCCTTGCATCCCAGGAATAAAGCCCACTTGGTCAGCACAACACTTTTTAGGACAAATTTTGATTAACAATCTAAAAATTAAATTCTAAGATGATTCTATTACCCCTGTTTTGGTTGGGGAACTCTTCAGACTTAGGTTACTTGACAAAAGCATGATTAAACAGTTTCAAGTTTATCAGAGTTTTTCATTTTTATTTCTGTTGTTTTTAACAACACAATCCAGAGCCAGAATCCAGAGCCCTTTGGAGCTTCCCCTCTTCCCTCCCCAACCCCAGTCAGTGGCAAAAATCCCCATCATAGTAGTAGTATTTTACCAGAGGCCTGTAAGGCCAGTGGGCCCCACCCCTGTTCCCTCATGGGGACAGGGGTGGGGGAGAAAGGAGGGCGAGGGGCCTCAGAGGGCCTCCCACTTATTCTACATGTCTCAGGTCTCTTCACCATGCCAGACTAGAGTCAAGCTCAATAGGCTCTTCTTTCCCTGCTGATTCTGTCATACCTGTTCCCTTGGCTGTGCTTTTGCTGGATAATAGGTAGGGACAATGGGAGTCTCCATCCATTCATGGATGTCACTAACTAGATGATGAGGCATCTGGCTACCTTAAGAGATATAAGTTTACTTCAGTATTGAAATATTTTTTGATTCCGACTCCCAGGTGCTTAAGGGATTAGAATAGACATTTTATTTGTATCTAAGATTTAATTTTAGTGATTCGACAACTGATGTTCTATAAACTCTTGAATAAGACAACCACTATTTCTGCAAAGTAATGTGTTCTCTAAGGATACTCCCCTCCCATTTCCCCACACAACCACTTCCCACTTGCCTCCTTACAGGTGACTATTTATTAGTAATCAGAAGTTCGAGTTTCTATCACTTAATAGTAATGTCATCTTTGGCAACTCTTTTTACCTTTCTAAGCTTCACTTCTCTTAAAGAAAGTTGCCTATGCCACAAAAATATTGAGTGGATAAAATGAGTTAATGCATGTGAAGTACTCATAAATTTTAAAGTGCTATATAAATAAGGTGTTATTTTGTCTTAGAAAAATATAGTAAGCAAAAACATATTTTAAGCATCATTTTATAGCAGATTATCATCCATCAACAAAGTTAATGCAGTTTTTATTCGCTCAGTTGTGTCTGACTCTTTGAGATCCCATGGACTGCAGTCCACCAGACTCCTTTGTCCATGGGATTCTTTAGGCAAGAATACTGGAGTGAATTGCCATTTCCTTCTTTTTTTTTTTTTTTTTTATTCTTCCAATTTTATTTTATTTTTAAACTTTACATAATTGTATTAGTTTTGCCAAATATCAAAATGAATCCGCCACAGGTATACATGTGTTCCCCATCCCGAACCCTCCTCCCTCCTCCCTCCCCATACCATCCCTCTGGGCCGTCCCAGTGCACCAGCCCCAAGCATCCAGCATCATGCATCGAACCTGGACTGGCAACTCGTTTCCTACATGATATTTTACATGTTTCATTGCCATTCTCCCACATCTTCCCACCCTCTCCCTCTCCCACAGAGTCCATAAGACTGTTCTATACATCAGTGTCTCTTTTGCTGTCTCGTACACCGGGTTATTGTTACCATCTTTCTAAATTCCATATATATGCGTTAGTATACTGTATTTATGTTTTTCCTTCTGGCTTACTTCACTCTGTATAATAGGCTCCAGTTTCATCCACCTCATTAGAACTGACTCAAATGTATTCTTTTTAATGGCTGAGTAATACTCCATTGTGTATATGTACCACAGCTTTCTTATCCATTCATCTGCTGATGGACATCTAGGTTGCTTCCACGTCTTGGCTATTATAAACAGTGCTGCGATGAACATTGGAGTACACGTGTCTCTTTCCCTTCTGGTTTCCTCAGTGTGTATGCCCAGCAGTGGGATTGCTGGGTCATAAGGCAGTTCTATTTCCAGTTTTTTAAGGAATCTCCACACTGTTCTCCATAGTGGCTGTACTAGTTTGCATTCCCACCAACAGTGTAAGAGGGTTCCCTTTTCTCCACACCCTCTCCAGCATTTATTATTTGTAGACTTTTGGATCGCAGCCATTCTGACTGGTGTGAAATGGTACCTCATAGTGGTTTTGATTTGCATTTCTCTGATAATGAGTGATGTTGAGCATCTTTTCATGTGTTTGTTAGCCATCTGTATGTCTTTTTTGGAGAAATGTCTATTTAGTTCTTTGGCCCATTTTTTGATTGGGTCGTTTATTTTTCTGGAGTTGAGCTGTAGGAGTTGCTTGTATATTTTTGAGATTAGTTGTTTGTCGGTTGCTTCATTTGCTATTATTTTCTCCCATTCTGAAGGCTGTCTTTTCACCTTGCTAATAGTTTCCTTTGATGTGCAGAAGCTTTTAAGGTTAATTAGGTCCCATTTGTTTATTTTTGCTTTAATTTCCAATATTCTGGGAGGTGGGTCATAGAGGATCCTGCTGTGATGTATGTCGGAGAGTGTTTTGCCTATGTTCTCCTCTAGGAGTTTTATAGTTTCTGGTCTTACGTTTAGATCTTTAATCCATTTTGAGTTTATTTTTGTGTATGGTGTTAGAAAGTGGTCCAGTTTCATTCTTTTACAAGTGGTTGACCAGATTTCCCAGCACCACTTGTTAAAGAGATTGTCTTTAATCCATTGTATATTCTTGCCTCCTTTGTCGAAGATAAGGTGTCCATATGTGCGTGGATTTATCTCTGGGCTTTCTATTTTATTCCATTGATCAATATTTCTGTCTTTGTGCCAGTACCATACTGTCTTGATAACTGTGGCTTTGTAGTAGAGCCTGAAGTCAGGTAAGTTGATTCCTCCAGTTCCATTCTTCTTTCTCAAGATCGCTTTGGCTATTCGAGGTTTTTTGTATTTCCATACAAATTGTGAAATTATTTGTTCTAGCTCTGTGAAGAATACTGTTGGTAGCTTGATAGGGATTGCGTTGAATCTATAAATTGCTTTGGGTAGTATACTCATTTTCACTATATTGATTCTTCCAATCCATGAACATGGTATATTTCTCCATCTATTAGTGTCCTCTTTGATTTCTTTCACCAGTGTTTTATAGTTTTCTATATATAGGTCTTTAGTTTCTTTAGGTAGGTATATTCCTAAGTATTTTATTCTTTCCGTTGCAATGGTGAATGGAATTGTTTCCTTAATTTCTCTTTCTGTTTTCTCATTATTAGTGTATAGGAATGCAAGGGATTTCTGTGTGTTGATTTTATATCCTGCAACTTTACTGTAGTCATTGATTATTTCTAGTAATTTTCTGGTGGACTCTTTAGGGTTTTCTATGTAGAGGATCATGTCATCTGCAAATAGTGAGAGTTTTACTTCTTCTTTTCCAATTTGGATTCCTTTTATTTCTTTTTCTGCTCTGATTGCTGTGGCCAAAACTTCCAAAACTATGTTGAATAGTAATGGTGAAAGTGGGCACCCTTGTCTTGTTCCTGACTTTAGAGGAAATGCTTTCAATTTTTCACCATTGAGGATAATGTTTGCAGTGGGTTTGTCATATATAGCTTTTATTATGTTGAGGTATGTTCCTTCTATTCCTGCTTTCTGGAGAGTTTTTATCATAAATGGATGTTGAATTTTGTCAAAGGCTTTCTCTGCATCTATTGAGATAATCATATGGTTTTTATTTTTCAATTTGTTAATGTGGTGTATTACATTGATTGATTTGCGGATATTGAAGAATCCTTGCATCCCTGGGATAAAGCCCACTTGATCATGGTGTATGATCTTTTTAATGTGTTGTTGGATTCTGATTGCTAGAATTTTGTTAAGGATTTTTGCATCTATGTTCATCAGTGATATTGGCCTGTAGTTTTCTTTTTTTGTGGGATCTTTGTCAGGTTTTGGTATTAGGGTGATGGTGGCCTCATAGAATGAGTTTGGAAGTTTACCTTCCTCTGCAATTTTCTGGAAGAGTTTGAGCAGGATAGGTGTTAGCTCTTCTCTAAATTTTTGGTAGAATTCAGCTGTGAAGCCGTCTGGACCGGGGCTTTTGTTTGCTGGAAGATTTTTGATTACAGTTTCAATTTCCATGCTTGTGATGGGTCTGTTAAGATTTTCTATTTCTTCCTGGTCCAGTTTTGGAAAGTTGTACTTTTCTAAGAATTTGTCCATTTCTTCCACGTTGTCCATTTTATTGGCATATAATTGTTGATAGTAGTCTCTTATGATCCTTTGTATTTCTGTGTTGTCTGTTGTGATCTCTCCATTTTCGTTTCTAATTTTGTTGATTTGATTTTTCTCCCTTTGTTTCTTGATGAGTCTGGCTAATGGTTTGTCAATTTTATTTATCCTTTCAAAGAACCAGCTTTTGGTTTTGTTGATTTTTGCTATTTCCTTCTGAAGGGGATCTTTCCGAACGAGGGCTCAAACCTGAGTCTCCTGCATTGCAGGCAGATTCTTTATCATCTGAGCCATGAGGGAATTCCCAAGGAATGTTATCATAGACTTGAAACAATCTTCAATGACTAAACGAAAGCTCTTCTTTAGAACTACCTAGAAATTATATAGCAAAGTGAGTTACCTGGGTTAAGTTACTACATTTTAAGACTAATATCAAAAGACTATTCCACAGTTGTAGACCCTATGCTGCTAAGTCGCTTCAGTCGTGTCCGACTCTGTGCGACCCCATAGACGGCAGCCCACCAGGCTTCCCCGTCGCTGGGATTCTCCTGGCAAGAACACTGGAGTAGGTTGCCATTTCCTTCTCCAATGCATGAAAGTGAAAAGTGAAAGTGAAGTCGCTGAGTCATGTCTGACTCCTAGCGACCCCATGGACTGCAGCCTACCAGGCTCCTCTGTCCATGGGATTTTCCAGGCAAGAGTACTGGAGTGGGATGTCATTGCCTTCTTCAACCCTACAGTCCCTCAGTTATGAGATTCTGCAATTTCATGTTTATAACACAGGGAAACAGGCTTATTCTACCTGAACAAAATTCAGTTTACTTATACAGCTGTATCAATGGCTGAGGCAGAAACCATAAAGCTTCAAGGGTTAAAGTAAGAGGAATTCACACCTATTTTTTATGGCTTAATGTCTTTCAGACTATACTTTTTGATCCTAATATTGCATTCATTTTTTAAAATGTATCAGTAGGATCACTTACATTTCGATTTCCCTGAGACAATCTATGTTTATGCCTTCTGTAATATCAAAATTTTATTTCTGAAAAAGTCTTTGAATAGAATTATTTTAATAGGTTTATTAATAGGATAATCTACTTTGTTGGGCCACCTGATGCAAAGAGCTGACTCATGTGAAAAGACCCTGATGCTGGGAAAGATTGAGGGCAGGAGGAGAAGGGGATGACAGAGGATGAGATGGTTGGATGGTATCACTGACTCAATGGACATGGGTTTGGGTGGACTCCGGGAATTGGTGATGGACAGGGAGGCCTGGCATACTGCCGTTCACGGGGTCACAAAGAGTCGGACACAACTGAGTAACTGAACTGAAGTACATATTTCAAAAATTATATAATAAATTACTTTTAGTGTCCACTTTCAAGTGTCCTGATTTGAATAATAAATATATAATTCCCACATATAAGAACTAGGAGCAGAGGTCAGCAAAATCAAGATCTTTCTGACTACCAGAAGGAGAGAAGTGAAAACAGAACTTAATATGATTGATAAAACATCAGAGGATCTCGTCTATAGGTAAATAGCTTTGATTTCTATAAGATAATCAAATTGTCTGTCTGCTGCTCATCAACGAAGGTGACGCTGAGATTCAAGAGGAAATAAGTACTAGAAAACAAGGACTCGTAATTCTGAACCCATACAATCATTTCGGAGAAGATTAAGCTAATGTTCATTTTGGAACATGACAAGTCTCTGATGAAACTCTGAGAAAAGATCTGAGAAAACTCTCAGAAAAGATATAGTGTCATTCTTTCACATGACCCTACTCAGACAGACCCTAATGATAAGCTTGTCTTATTAGAACTCTATTTATTATCAATAAAGATAAGAGTCTTTTGAAACTGTATGACCTGAGATTAAAATGTTAGTGCATACTATATGGTTGGCAACCTTTACCTAGGGCTTCCCTGGTGGCTCAGATGGTAAAGCACCCGCCTCCAACGTGGGAGACCCTGGTTCACTCCCTGGGTTGGGAAGATCCCCTGGAGAAGGGAATGGCAACTCACTCCAGTATTCTTGCCTGGAGAATTCCATGGATAGAGGAGCCTGGCGGACTATGGTCCATGGGGTCACAAAGAGTCAGACACAGCTGAGCGACTAATACTTTCTACCTAGAGTGTATCGAGAAGTTTGGTTTGAAAGATGTTTAATAAATAAAGTAGATCAACAGGACAACTTACATGAAGAAATGATCTTTAGAATTAATTTTGGATATTTTCCCTAACAGTCCATTTTTGAAGAAAATCAGGGAACTTGAATTCTCTGTAATGGGTACACAAAATTTAAGCAAAGGTGATGATGAGTTAGAAAGTAATTTTCAAGAAGCAGGTCAATGGATTAAAATGGTTTTAACTTCAAAAGTACAAATCTGTTAAAGTGTAACCCAAAATGTCTGTATTTCATTATCTAGAGTTATACTTATGAGATTCTTTGAGGAAACAAGATAACCTTTTTGAAATCTAGTAAGATACAGATTTACAAAAAGATGACTATTAACTAACATCCTTTCTAATTTAATCTGATCTTTAATTAGATACAAAGATAACTGTGCCTGACCATCATCTTTTAAAGTCTCCTTTTATAATATTTATAATACATTAAGCAAAAGAAAGAAAAGGATAAAACATTCCATGGTCAAGCAAAAGCTATCTGAGTTCTCTTTTTTCATACCTAGAAAATGATCACTCTGTTATAATTAGGAACCACTGTGAAAAACATGAAGCTTCAAGAGTACTAATGGGTTCAGAAATGGAAGAAGGAAAGCAGCTGTGAAAATGAAGAATGATACTCTGAAGTATCAATTAATTATGTGAGCTGGATTCCTTTAGTCAAAACATTGTTCCCCATATTGCTTGAATTTTTTCAAGTTACATTATCCTGTTGGAAATCCTCCATTGGTTGAATTTACAGGTAAGGAACCAGGGGAGAATCATGGATAAAAAATGTTGCAGATGAAGGGCTGATTAATGCATTATACGCAGGTAGGGTGTGTGTGTCAGTGTGTGTGTCAGTCAGTGCCCTTAATACCCAAGTTGTTTAAGGGTTAACTGTATTTTGAATTTTTCACTCGTAATTTTAGGGAAAATGAAAAAAGCACCAAAACATATTAAAGACAGAAATCTAGTAAGAATGTCATAAAACTTGATACTAAGTAATGGGAGGAAAATAAATGCTAAAAACTTTGAGACATTTACTTTGAAGCCTTTATACTTTACTTTCCTTAAATTTAACAAAATAAAACAAAAAAACTTACCATTTCCTGAAAAGTGTTCATTTTCCCTAGGAAAGAAAAACTCTCAGATATGTATTTCACCCTCTCTAGTCCACAGAGAAATAAACGCAGAAAAAAGTAAGAGTCTAATAAAAAAAATCTTTTTGGAAATCCTCTCTTTAAGCCTAAGAGCATAGTGGAATGTTACAGGTACATACATCTCAGGAGTGTGAAGGTCCCCCCAGTTTTTTCTGCTTAGGAACAAAAACCAACAAGTAAAAGGGCTGAAGTGAGGAAAAGACTTAGCAGGGGAGGGAGGGAAGGACTTTAGTCCCTACATATACAGAGGCAGCTTCTTATACCCCTTCTTTTCAAAGTGGGGAAAGTGCACTGAGATATTTATGACCTAGATCACTTTTAGAGAAATACTGAATGACCATTACTCACGGGTACACACTTTGACAGGAATGCAAAACTAAGGTTACCATACTAGCTTCCTTCAGAAAATTATGCGCTAAAATATTTGTAAATAATCAAGTATTAGCTTCTTTAACTAAAAAAATACATATCAAATGGGGAAAACTGACAAACCAGTAAATGGAAAATTTTAAAATTAAGCCAGAAGTCAGTATGGCTATCAGTCACCAGCCTAAGTAGAATGTCTTAATGACTTACTGTGTATCTTTACTTTGATAAATTCAGGCTTGTCATTATATTGATACTATTTTAAGCATTATGCCTAAAAAGAATGATAATATGGGAAATCCTCAATCTGTTATTTCACTAGTTTGAAATCTACACCTTCTATGTTATATTTGCTGATCCTGACAGGTCAGAAAGCAGGTAACATCAAGATAACCATGAATCTAGTATATATAATAGAGAACTAAAGAAGTTATGCCACATGGAAAGGAGAAAATAATGACAATAAAACAAGTGATCTTGAATGGCATTTGATTTCTGAGAGGAAGCAGGAGAATGCAGAAAGTAACTAGCAAATTTATGCAATACATAAAAGCAGAGACAGAAACACACATAGCAGGTCCAACGAAAGCAATAACTTTAGCTGTTAACCAGAGAGTAGTACTCAGCCTGCAAGTACAGAAGCTGACAGCCAAGTATATTTTTAGGAATTTATGTACAGGAATGAAAACACTGAATACAGTTGAAAGAAACAGTACCAATTATGAATATTACATCCATTCTTAGGGTATAATTTGGCCCCTTCCCCTTGAAGTCTACAGGGATTTCAGAGTACATTTTAGTCAAAGTGTAGGTTCACAGTCGAGCAATTTACTATTTATGACAATAAGGCATGTTGAGGCATGATATCAAAGTTGAACTGGATGTTTTCTGAAAATTTTTTCTAGTCCTTTGATTCTATATTTTAATATTATTGAAGCACTACTTCTGGGAAAAATA
Organism: Bos javanicus; assembly: GCF_032452875.1. Lineage (NCBI taxonomy): Eukaryota > Metazoa > Chordata > Mammalia > Artiodactyla > Bovidae > Bos > Bos javanicus. Next base: position 86,296,479 of record NC_083869.1, read on the forward strand.
CATATAATTTTAGTGTGACCCAAATTCATTATTCTATAGTAAAACATAGCATAAATACAGGAAACACTCCTAACATATGGGAGTTATCATCTATAAATGTGTTTGAAAATAATGTACTGCCATTATTGGCAGAAATTTATAAAACAATGTTATAAACTAAATCATATGTCTTTTTCTAAGCTATTGTGAAATCAGTTGATAGGAAATTACAAGTCTTAATTTCCCAAGATGCTTTACCTTTTGCCATGCTACCATCTTTCTATCTCTGATTGTATTAGAGATTTTCAGAAAATAGGTTGTAAAGTTATTACCTTGTGATTCTGATACAGGGACTGATATACGTATTATCCGTTTCACTCTAAAACAGAGTGAATTGCAGCTGTCTTAAGGCTGATCTTTCATAATGGTTACTAAGTAAGTAAAAACTTCAAATTTATCTATAGAAGATATACTATAGGCAATGCTGCCAGGGAATTAGGATTTGGTGCCTTCACTGTTGTGACCTGGGTTTGACACATGATCAGGGAAATAAGATCCCGCAAGCTGCACAGCACAACCAAAAAAAAAACCTACAGAAAGGAAAAAAATAAGATGAGCTTTCCTTAGTACATGTAGGGAGAAGTTTCATCCTTCCAATCTGTCTGTTTTTAGAAAAACACATTTGGGCTACCAAGCTAGGCCATGAAGAAGGTTGATGATACCCTCCATATATTTAGGTTTCAGTAATTTCCACAGTTCTGATTAGCTTCTCAAAATGAAGCTAAATTCTAAGAAAATCTATATGTGTGAATTATATGCATGTATATATATATAGAAAACGTATGTGTATATGCTTTTTATGTATATACGTGTGTGCATACATACAACCTACATTGCTCTGAAAAAACACATCTAGGTATGCATAATTATAAAAATTCCTTATCCAATAATGCATCATTAATTTTTATTAACAATCCAGGATTTGTTTAGCATCATGTTTAACATTTTGAAAGTCAAAACATTAACTTTTTTTGTTCTCAAGGACAGTACTATTAAAAGAAGACCTCTAATACCAGTAGTTAGTACTTTTTACTTACAGAACGAAAAACTTTGAAATTTCATTGTGGGACTTAAGTCTTTTTACATTTCTAAAACCTGACAGAAATTAATGTACATGGAATTCTCATATGCTAGTATATATTTCATATGGTCATGCTGTCTTCATGAAACCATTTGACTGGCAAGCATATTAATTATGGTTTCAAAAGAAACTCCCTATTTGACTCACCAGGAGAAACTTTAAGGTCCTTGTCTTATTATTTCTGCTGCTGAGCACGGAATATATTTGTAGATGGAATAAGAAAGGAAAACAGATTTATTTGGGTAATGCCAATATTTATGGCTTTACCTTCTTGTCTAAAATTAGGAGGTCAGGGAAAGAATTACAAATGGATTGAAGGTGGTTGTCTTCATACTAAAAATAAATTTTTTTCATACTAAAAATAAAAAAAAATAAAAATAAAAGCACGATTTATTCTATAACTTTTGAATAACAGCTTTTTCTCCTCACTTATTTTCCAATTATATAATAAGAATTGGCTTTATAATTATAATTTAATGTTTTTCTTTGGAGTAGGAAATAGATTTGCTTTTTATGGAAATAATTGTCCTTTTAAGAACACATATATAATTGAAAATATTGGTAAAATGTAAGAAGAGGTCAAAAGATTAAAGCATTAAAAGAGCACCAAAATACAGAAGAATATCAATGTAATAAGATGTCAGAGGTAAGCCCTTCTTTTAATCAAAACAATTCTACTAAGTGATCCATATTATATAAAGTTTGGTACCAAATGGCTTATGTTATAGGGATACTGGAGCACTATCTCAAATGTTAGGAGAAAAAATTTAATATAGTCAAATTAATCACATGAAAAGGCAAAAATACTGATCATGTTGATGGTATTTCTAACGTTTGGAAATGTTTTTAAAAATGCATATAAATACTATTAAAATTCTGAAAACCATGGTAGAAGCAAAATTAAAGAGCAGTAGTAACAAGAAATTAGACAAAAATGACAAAATTGCCAAGCAGTAGAACTGATTCATTAACTATATGATAAAAGGCATTAGAATTAGAAATGACTCTTATCCTAAATATTAAAATAAATACCAAAGAACATGAAACATAAACTTCTAAAAGATTGAGAGGAAAAGAAATAACACAAAGCAGAGAAAATGAAAGACACCTCACTATTCCCAATGTGGTTATTATTTATGGAATGGATAAAACACGTTGTAGAAAATGTCACTACAGTTAGATAAACACATTAAAAAATCAACATGCCACATTTACCTAAATAATTTTGTAGAACAGCTGAAAAAGCAAATTTCATCAAATTTAGACAGCTTATAGTGGAATAAATAAGTATGGTGAGGTATTAACTAACCCTAAGTTTCACAATGGGCAGCTTCTAGCCGGTTCATTGAAGCTGGATCTTGGCTACACAAGGATCACTGGATAAGAAATCAGTTGAGCTGGACTAGAGCTGCCCAAATTGTCTTAATAATGAATGCTCCACACTGTCTGTTAAGTAAAGAGAAGGAGAATATAGATCAGAAACCCTGAATGAGGAAAAAAAAAAAAGATAAGTTAGAACAGATACGTGTAGAACATCCATGAACATTTAATAAATACTCACAGAACATGTGGTACTAATTATACAATAGTGTTTAAGTAGAGATTAGGAGGGGTCAGAACTCAGGAAAGGCCTGCTTCCTGCTCTCTGAGAGCTTACAATCTACTTCACACAATCTTTAGTCTAGCATTATATTAATAGTATAAATGTTTCATATATGAAATGAGAAAGAGGTCAACAGAGAAACAAATGAATTACATTCCTTCTATTTTGAAAATATTATTAGGTAGTTTTAAAAACATATTTTTAAAAAAGGAAGTAGAGGTTGCCAGAAGTCTATTTAGAAAGTTGTCTAAAACCTCCAAAGTACTGTTCAAGTTAGCACTGGTAGAACAGGCACTTAAGATATCTAAGTCATATAACACAGAGTAATTCTGTGTATCTGTGTTATCCTGAGAATGTTTTTGTGTTAATATCAATTTGGGCCAAAGAAACAACCTAGTTCCTACTACCATTTTTTTTTGGCACTTTGAGCAAAAGTCTTTTCTTAATTTAGGGAACCAAGCTGTCCTATGACATATTTCTACATTGTGGATAGGCTCAAGTTTCCATATTCCAATTTCTTTAGAGCAGTACTACCTGACTGAAATTTCTATGTTGATGGAAACATTCTGTATCTACACTGTCAAATATGGTAGTCACTAACCATGTGGGGCTATTTAGCACTTTAAATGTGGTTTCAGCAAGTGGTGCTAGGAAAACTGGACAGGCACATGTAAAACAGTGAGATTAGAACATTACATCACATCACATACAAAAATAAACTCAAAATGGTTTAAAGATCTAAATGTAAAATATGAAACCCTAAAACTTCTGTTAAGAGAACACAGGTGAAACACTCTTTGACATAAATCACAGCAATATTTTCTTGGATCAGTCTTCTAAAGCAAAATCAAAGAAAAAATAAACAAATAAGGTCTAATTAAAGACTTCTGCATAGCAAAGGAAACCATAAACAAAACGAAAAGACAACCTACAGGATGGGAAGAATATATGGGAAGGATATATTTGTAAACACACAGCAGATAAGGGGTTAATATCCAAAATATACAAACAGCTCATATAATTCAACATCAAAAACAATCTAATAAAAACAAGTAGAAGACTTGAACAGACATTTTTACAAAGAAGGCATACAGATGGCTAATATGTACACGAAAAGATGCTCAGCATCACTAATTATTAGAGAAATGCAAATCAAAACCACAATGAGATATCAACTAACACTTGTCAGTGAATGGTCATTATCAACAAGTCTACAAATAAATGTTGGCAAGGGTGTGCAGAAAAGGGAACCTTCCTACACTGCTGGTGGGTTGTAAACTGGTGCAGCCACTATTGAAAACAGTATGGAAGTTCCTTAGGAAACTAAGACTAGAACTACTACATGATCCAGCAATTCTACTCCTGGGTATGTATCTGGAAAAAAAAAAAGAAGATGCTAATTTGAAAAGATAAATGTACCCCAATGTTCGTAGCAGCACTATTTACAACAGCCGAAAAACAATCCAAATGCCATTCAATAGAAAACCAGATTAATACACACAATGGAATATTATTCAGCCACAAAAAGAATGAAATATTGCCAGTTGCAGCAACATAGATTGACCTAGAGAATATTATTATGCTTAATGAGATGAGTCAAGACAGAAAAAAGACAAACACAATATAATACCTCTTATATGTGGAATCTAAAAAAAATACAAATGTATATATACAAAACAGAAACAGACCCACAGACATAGAAAACAAACTTGTGGTTACCCAAGGGGTGAGGGAAGGAATGACAAATCAGGGGTATGGAATTAACAGATATGAACTACTATATATAAAATAGATATGCAATAAGGATTTATTGTACAGCACAAGGAATTATAGCTATTATAATAAGCTATAATGGAAAATCTGCAAAAGTACTGAATCAGTACGCTGTATAACCTGAAACTAACACAATACTATAAATTAACTATACCTCAATTAAAAATAGAAATGTGGCTAGTTGCAACTGAGGAACTGAATTTTAAACTTAGTTTTAATTATTTAAGATTGAAATTAGAATCTTGTGGCTAGTGGTGACCAGGTTGGGAACAGCATGATTCTAGGGGTTCAAACCTGTCTGGTTTGCTAAACTATAGACAGGCCAGGTTTTCTCTGGCCTGTTCAATAGTGTCTAATACCACTTAATATCATTCACTGCTATATTATCAGTGTCTAGAATATTGGTTAGCACATGAAAGATGCTCAACAAATATTTGGTAAATGAATGAAATATACTGTGGTAATATATAGCTATTCATACCTAAGCTACTACTCATAGCTTACTGGTAATATGTCCTGGTTCTTTCATAAAAAATAGAGAAGTGAAGTTAAACTGTTCTCTGTATATGGAATTGCTTGATTGAAGGCTCAATATGCCTAGAGAGAACAAGAGTGGTGCTAATTCATTACAGCTCAAAGAAAAAATATAAGTAGTTATATATGAATAACATGTTGATTATTATGGGAATATTGAAGGAAGACTGCAATGGCAGGAATTTGGTAAGGATACAGATAAGAGTTGATGAGAATAAAAACAGGGAAAAAACCCACCTCAGATTAAAAAAACTAAATTCAGATTTTATGCATGCCTAAAGGATGGAAACTGAAGATAGAGAAGCCTTGAATAAATATACAGTAATCTGGTTAGGCAATAATAGAGCTTAGAAAAGGGATGTGGCAGTGGAAAGAGAAATGAGTATATCATTTTTAGCAAGTTAGTGAACTGAAAAAGGGATACATAACAGTATAAATAGATTGTGTGGCTTAAAACAGGTCAGAAAAATAACAGGTATTGTTTTGATTTCAGGGGATAAGTAAGATGGGCAAGCTAACACAAAAGAGGTGAGGATCCTGAAAATAAAATGTACGAAATTATATATTCATGATTTTCAGTTTGAGGAGGTAGTGAACATTCATCCAGGTGGTGGTGTTTTAGAGTTAAAATAGGAAAAGAATCAAAGGACTAGGATCAGAGTCACTTAAAAACTACCAAAATGCAGAATATAATTGAAAACTCCCTTAGAAGACAACTTAGAGGGCAAAGAGAATCATGCCATGATTAGTTGGTAAAAGAGGAATATATTTTTTTTTGAAAGAGACACTGAAATATCAAATACAGTGGAAAGAAAGAGAGCCACATATAAGAATGAGTAAAATCTGAGCACAGGCTAGTTGACAGTACTGAATTAGAATATAAGAGGACAAGAACTACGACAAAATCCTTGAGGTTTGGCTGCTGCTGCTGCTAAGGTGCTTCAGTCGTGTCCGACTCTGTGCATCCCCAGAGACGGCAGCCCACCAGGCTCCTCCATCCCTGGGATTCTCCAGGCAAGAACACTGGAGTGGGTTCAGCAAATCTTGACAGTATATCTTAGATGAAGTACTTTGGCTAGATCTCAGTAATGAAGGAACAGTAATCTCATGAGTGAAAAAGATACCCCTATATTCCTCCTTCATGCCTTTCCAAAACAGACACATTTAAAATATTGTTAGTGAAGTGTGGAATACAAAATCTATTGCTCATTATCCTGTGTCCTCAAAGTAGGGAAAGATGTCATCAAAAAAAGCTCAGGAAACAATTCTGTACAGTATTAAGGTTTGATAAGTTGAATCTTATGTTATGAAAAGTAAGATGCCCATGTTTTGTGCTTTTGATGCCATGTTTTACATCTTCATGTTTATCCTTTCACTGTTTAATGTAATTATAAGTTGACTTTTACAATTTTTTGTCTTTTACTCTTAGTACTAGCTTATTTAAGTGGTTACTCCACCGTGTTTAACACATATTTGCCTTTACTGGTGGACTTTTTCTTTCCGATAGATTCTTACTTCTTGTGACCCTTCCCACTTAAAAAAGACCCTTTAACATTCCTTCAAGGTTAGGTTTGCTATTGCTGAATTCTTTTAGTTTTTGGTTGTCTGGAAAATTACATATCTCTTGGCTCAGTTGGTAAAGACTCTGCCTGCAGTGCAGGAAACCTGGGTTTGATCCCTGGGTCAGGAAGATCCCCTGGAAAAGGAAATGGCAATCCACTCCAGTATTCTTGCCTGGAGAATCCCATAGACAGAGGAGCCTGGCAGGCTACAGTCCAAGGGGTCACAAGAGTGGACATGACTTAGCAACTAATCCCTCCTGCAATCCTGCTCCCCTTCTATTCTAAATGATAATCTTGCTTGGTTGAGTGTCCTAGGTTGCAGGTTTTCCCCCTTCAGTACTTTGAATGTATTATGCCACTCCCTCTGGCCTGCAAAATTTCTGCAGAGAAATCAGCTGATAGCCTTATGGGGGTTCCCTTGAACTGAATGTTTTATTACTTCCTTTGGAATCATCTCAGTATCTTTGACTTTTGCCATTTTAATTATGATATACCTTGGTGTGGGTCTGTTTAGGTTCATTTTATTTGGGATCCTCTGTGGTTCCTGTACCTGGACATCTGTTTCCTTCTTTAGATTTGTTAAGTTTCCAGCCATAATTTCATGTACTATGTTTTCAACTCCTCTCTCTCATCTCCCTATAATGTGCCCTATAATGTGAATGTTTTCATACTTGATGTTATCCTAGAAGTCCCTTAAACTGTTCTCATTTTTAAAATTTGTGTTTCTTTTTGCTGTTAAGATTGAAGGATTTCCATTATTCTACCTTCTAGATCACTTAGGCATCACCTAGTCTGCTGTTAATTCCCTCTAGTTGTTTTTCATTTGTCATATTCAGTTCTGATTCTTTTTTATATTTTCTAGTTCTTTGTTAAAACTGGCACTGTGCTAATCAACTCTTTCCTCTAATGCAGTTAGCATTCTTATTACTAATGCTCAAACTCGAATTCTGAGTTTGTCTTCTTAGTGCCAGACTCCAGGCGTGGGGAAACCCAAAATGGGGACTGAACCTCACTCTCCAGGGAGTAAGTCTGTATACTTCCTCTGAGCCTGTGTAATCCCTCTCCTTTTCCATCTTCCCCTCCCAGGTGTGCAGGTCCTGACCTGATCATTTCTCTTCTCTTCCTACCTGATTTCATCTGGATCTTGGATTTTTCTTACAAACTTAGTTGTATTAATATAGCTGTCTTTCTGCCAGATGACTTACAGTTTGTTTTCAGTGAGAACTGCTCCACACGTAGATGTATCTTTGAGGTGTTTGTGGCGGGAGGTGAGCTCCACATTTTCCTACTCCACCATTTTGATCTCTCTTTGGGCTCTTTTAATCCAGATACTCCTGTCATTAATTTCCTAGGGAATTTTCTTCTATTAATTTTTTTGCTAATTTTCTCCAAGCCATTTTCTCTTTTTCCAGAATTAATATTTGACTTCTTGAATTATCTTCTGACTTTATTCTTTTCCTATTGTTACTCGCCTCTGTCTTTAGAAAAATTTATTTACAACTTTTCTATAAATCTGAAATTATCAATATTTCAAAATACAAATCTAAAAAATTAAAAAGACTAAGAGGTTTAGAAAAAAAAAGTATTTTCTGGGATGACTATGCATGGACCACATGTCATAAATTTTTCCTTATCTCTGAGAGGATATTATTATGCTTCTTTGATTTTTTTTTTTGCTCCCTGAATTATATGTTTCTTCTGAATTCCTTTTTTCCCCCTGTCTGTTTTGGTCTCTCATTCTGAAGGCTTTCTTCTTCATTTATTTATTTTTGGCTGTGCTGGGTCTTTGTTGTTGTGTGTGGGCTTTCATAGTTGTGGCTCACCGGCTTAAGATCTGCATGTGGAATCTTTGCTGACCAGGGACTAAACTGGTATCCCCTGCATTAGCAGGCAGATTCTTATCCATTGTACTACCAGGGAAGTCCCTGAATGCTTCCTTCTAATGTGACTGCACACCCATATTTAATAAGGCAGACTAAAATCCTAATGGGAAGTTCTTTGTGAATGATGGGTTTGTCATTGAGCTTCACAGTAGGTATTTCAGAGGGCCAGTCAACTATTTCTCAGTGGTAACAAGCATGCAGTAACAAACAACTTCTAATTCTTTCCACTGTATTAACAGCTTCATATAGTGTTTATTTTTACACTGGCTAGCAGCTACTTCATTATTCCTGTTTTTTAGCTTGTAATTATTGGGAACACGGGATATATTTTTAAAAACTTAATTTCCTCTTATATAATATCCTTTATACATAATACATGTATATACTATTTATCCTTATCTTTTATTGCAGTGTCATATTCAAATAGTTTTTCAGTGTGTACTTCACTGTTTCAGTTCAGTTCAGTTCAGTCCCTCAATCATGTCCAACTCTTTGCGACCCCATGAATTGCAGCACGGCAGGCCTCCCTGTCTATCACCAACTGCCGGAGTCCACCCAAACCCATGTCCATTGAGTGGGTGATGCCATCCAACCATCTTATTCTCTGTTGTCCCCTTCTCCTCCTGCCCTCTATCGTTCCCAGCATCAGGGTCTTTTCAAAAGAGTCAGCTCTTCATATCAGGTGGCCAAATCACTGGAGTTTCAGCTTCAACATCAGTCCTTCCAATGAATACCCAGAACTGATCTCCTTTAGGATGGACTGGTTGGATCTCCTTGCAGTCCAAGGGACTCACGAGAGTCTTCTCCAGCACCACAGTTCAAAAGAATCAATTCTTTGGCGCTCAGCTTTCTTTATAGTCTAACTCACATCCATACATAACCACTGGAAAAACCATAGCCTTGACTAGATGGACCTTTGTTGACAAAATAATGTCTCTGCTTTTGAATATGCTGTCTAGGTTGGTGATAACTTTCCTTCCAAGGAGTTAAGCGTCTTTTAATTTCATGGCTGCAATCACCATCCGCAGTGATTCTGGAGCCCCCAAAAATTAAGTCTGACACTGTTTTTCCATCTATTTCCCATGAAGTGATGGGACCAGATGCCATGATCTTAGTTTCCTGAATGTTGAGCTTTAAGCCAACTTTTTCACTCTCCTCTTTCACTTTCATCAAGAGGCTCTTTAGTTCTTCACTTTCTGCCATAAGGGTGGTGTCATCTGCACATCTGAGGTTATTGATATTTCTCCTTGCAATCCTGATTCCAGCTTGTGCTTCCTCCAGCCCAGCATTTCTCAGGATGTACTCTGCATATAAGTTAAATAAGCAGGGTGACAATATACAGCCTTGACATACTCCTTTCCCTATTTGGAACCAGTCTGTTGTTCCATGTCCAGTTCTAACTGTTGCTTCCTGACCTGTGATCTCTCCATGACAATTCTAAAAATTGGCTTCATGAGTCTTTGATTCCCTTTATTGTTCTCTGTCTCCTTTGAGGCTATCTATAGTTAGACCTATGCACAGTAAACGAAAATTTTTACCCTCCTGTATGTTTGGAGGTGCAAAGCACAGGTTTTTTTATGTTTCTGTCCTCAGAATGCAATACCCCTTTACGACTGTCCTCTTCTACCCTTAGGACCAGCTGAACACGAGGGAATTTCAATCTCTAATTGCTTTATAAAATGTGTTAATGATACTGACATGAGGAAATGGTTAGGAAGAAGATAGCAGTGGAATTTTTCTATAAAGTAAAGACAGTTGTTAATGTTTAGGTGAGTGCACATTATGGGTCTCTGAGCTAGAAACAGGCAGTGGTAGTAAGTAAAATCTCTTTCCAATTTACTTTTGAATCATTTGGTCTTATCAATGGGTAAGGTGAAAGAGGTGTTTTTCATTCAAGCCCAATCAGTGCTTTAATTAGAAGAACTTCCTCATAGCCTGGCAACTGGTTAAATATCATCCTTAATATGAAATGTTTTCATGAATAGGTAGTATACTTCAGAGTTAAATGGAAAAACGTCATAAGGAAATAGAGATACTTTATAATTCTCTACTTATACCCTTATTACCAAGGGATTTGATATTCATATTAAAAGTTTTGAATGCCCAAATAGACAAAGATTTTCTTTTTGTTCCTTTTAAATTTTATTTTTAATTGAAGGATAATTACTTTACAATACTGTGATGGTTTTTGCCATACATCAACATAAATCAATCATAGATATACATATGTTCCCCTCCCTCTTGAAACTTCCTCCCACTTCACTCCCCATCCCACCCTTCTTAAGTTGTCACAGAGCACTGGCTTTGGGTTCCCTGCATCATATAGCAAATTCCCACTACGTTACCTATGGTAATGTGTATGTTTCAGTGCTACTCTCTCAAAACATTCCACCCTATCCTTCCCTCACTGTGTGCACAAGTCTGTCCTTTTGTTTGTGTCTCCTTTGCTGCCCCGAAAATAGGTTCATCAGTACCATCTCTAAATTACATATATATGCATTAATATACGGTATCTGTCTTTCTCTGACTTACTTCACTCAGTATAATAGGCTCTAGGTTCATCCACCTCACTAGAACTGATTCAAATGTGTTCTTTTTATAGCTGAGTAATATTCCGTTGTGTATATGTACCACAACTTTATCTATTCATCTGCTGATGGACATCTACATTGCTTCCATGTCCTAGCTATTGTAAATAGTGCTGCAAAGAACACTGGAGTACACTGTCTTTTTTGATTATGATTTCCTCAGGGTATGTGCCCAGTAGCAGGACTGCAGGGTCATATGGTAGTTTTATCCCTAGTTTTTAAAGGAATTTCCATACTGTTCTCCATAGTAGCTGTATCAGTTTGCATTCCTATTAACAGTGCAAGAGGGTTCCCTTTTCTCCACACCCTTTCTAGTATTTACTGTCTGTTGAGTTTTTGATGATGGCCATTCTGCCTTTTTTTCTTTTATTTTTTTCTAAATTCTGCCTTTTGTTCCTTACTATAGTCTAGTTCAGCGGGATAATTTTGACATTATATGATTTTGTTTTACTGATTTAAACAATTAATTCTGTATAAAAGATGTGACTCTGTTGAATCAGGGAATGATACCCTAATTAATGGGATTCCATGGTTGCTCAGCGGAGAAGGCAATGGCACCCCACTCCAGTACTCTTGCCTGGAAAATCCCATGGACGGAGAAGCCTGGTAGGCTGCAGTCCATGGGGTTGCTAAGAGTCGGGCACAACTGAGCGACTTCACTTTCACTGTTCACTTTCATGCATTGGAGAAGGAAATGGCAACCCACTCCAGTGTTCTTGCCTGGAGAATCCCAGGGACAGAGGAGCCTAGTGGGCTGCCGTCTATGGGGTCACACAGAGTTGGACATGACTGAAGCGATTTAGCAGTAGCAGCATGGTTGCTCAGACAGTAAACAATCTGCCGGCAATGCAGGAGACCCAGGTACAATCCCTAGGTCAGGAAGACCTCATCCCCTGCAGAAGGGAATGGCTACACACTTCAGTACTCCTGCCTGGAGAATTCCAAGGACAGAGGAGCCTGGTGGCTATAGTACTTGGGGTTGCAAAAGAGTTGGACATGACTCGGTGACCAAATAACAACAATTCTAATTAGTACCATATTAAACAACTAGTTTCTATATTGATCTGCTTTAAAATATTTTATTTAATTTGATAGAGTACAGTAACCTGTGGCTTACAGTCAATGAGTAGTTTCTGACAGTCATTTATAATGGTTAGACTTGTGCTCTGAATAAGGTCTGTATTTTATTGATTAGATTTGTTGTTTTAAGACAGCTTTGACATATGAAATTTTATTTTTGTATGTATACAATTAACATCATTAAAATTATAATAATAATTAAGAGTTTTAAAAATGACTTACACTTTTAAAAACAATACATTTAAATTCTTTCAAGGAGTATTTCTGCTTTTCTATATTTTAAGTCAACAAGATTTTTGGTACACCAGGGAAAATTTACATAGGAAGAATAAAGGTTAATCTTGCAGATATCACTATTTTAATATTAGTCTACTTTAATAAATTTTAGGATAAGACTGTCTATTGATTTAACACTTGTGGATTAATATTTCTATAATACAAGTACATTATAAAAAAATAGATAATTTTCCACACAAGTTTCCAGTAAAATTTGTACAGTGAAGTATTTCTACAAAGTTGTATAGTTTTAGAAAACTATAGAACTGGACTTTCTGTTCCTGAATGGGGCACCATTTTCTATTGAGTGCCATCAAATCACCTAAAGAAGAATACTGAGTATAAGATACATAGAACATTCAACCATGAAAGATAAAACAGGATGTACAAAACTATACAAAACCCCCTGTGTTCCAGTTTTGATTCTGAAGTTTATTTAACTGAATTTTCTCTTTTTTTTCCCTTTATCTCTAACAAAAGAGAAATTGTGAGTTTTTTTCTGCCCCTCAACTCAGGCTTCCTATGATCCTGCAGCTCTAAATGAAAAATAAAACTTGCCAGGGACTTTCCTGGTGGTCTAGTGGTTAAGATTCTGTGCTTCCAATGCGGGGGTATGAGTTTGATCCTGGTCAGGGAACTAAGATCCTATGTGTGGCACAGCGAAAGAATAAAAGTAAATAAGTAAATAAAAATAAAACATGCCAAACCTCATTGATTCTGAGATAAACATCTTTTCATATTTCAAAAACCCTGCATCAGGATACAGGGCTTTCTTCTTTCATAGTGATATATAAAATGATAATCCATGATATCTCAGATTTGAGGACATCTAATTACAATTGTGTGAGATGTGGGCTTTGGAGTAAGCTAGTTAACTATAACAGTTCGTAGCTCTTCAATTCTTACCAAGTCCTGAAATCTTAACTTTGCAGTACCAAAATCTTCCCTAGGCTGTATCCCATGTGATAACCAGAATTACTATAAGCCTTAACAAGATGGATTAAGTAAAAATAGAAACAAGTCAGTGATTTTGTTCCCCTTTAGCCTGTGATATAGTAGAGCAAAGATCTATGTCAAAATAGAAAGGGTAAAGTTCCTCTTAGCAGCATTTCTCTAGTCATGCAACAGGCAGGTTTCTGAATCCAGTTTTATGCTTATATGTAGAAAGTAAGGTATTTATTTATACCTCTGTTCTGATTTATATTCAACATTTATATAATTTTATATAATAAAGAATAAGATAACATTTTCTCTGCACAGTTTCTGCATTTCTTAGTCACACATTTAAGAAAATATAGAAAAGGATACACTCTTCAACTAGAAGAATAAAACTTTAAATCAAGAATATTTAACATTTATATTCTTTAGAAATTTCTTCTTTCTGAATACCATTCTATCCTCTATTGGAATTATTCAACAAGTACAACTTCAATCATTTGTATGTGTATATATATACACCCCCCCACATATATATATAATGTGTATGTATGTAATATATAATCTGCAACTGATTATCTAGTATGGCATAGCTATTTTAAGAGAGGTATATCTGGAGAAAGCATCAACACTGTAAGTTTGTTTTAGATAATTTTGATCCTATGATGAACTTCCTATAAATAACATTTACCAACACTTTAGGCTTTGGCATTAGGTCAAAATTATGGTTTTAATTCATGTTTGCAGTGCAGTAGCAATAGCAATCGGAGAAGGCAATGGCACCCCATTCCAGTATTCTTGCCAGGAAAATCCCATGGATGGAGGAGCCTGGAAGGCTGCAGTCCACGGGGTCGCTGAGGGTCGGACACGACTGAGTGACTTCACTTTCACTTTTTACTTTCATGCACTGGAGAAGGAAATGGCAACCCACTCCAGTGTTCTTGCCTGGAGAATCCCAGGGACGGGGGAGCCTGGTGGGCTGCCGTCTATGGGGTCCCACAGAGTCGGACATGACTGAAGTGACTTAGCAGCAACAGTAATGAAGAAATGCAGTAAAGGCGAGAGGGGATATGAAAGACTCCTTAAAGTAGACTGAGTTCCAACATATGGGATGGGTCAGAAGCAAAAATATGAGTGTGAAATAGCTAACCTCCATCATTTTATTGTAAAGAATATACTGCAAGCAAGAGTCATATTTCCATCATAACAGTTCAACAGTTCATCTCTTCTTTACTAGAGATATAGTCACATTTCCCGAAAGTGAAGATGCAAGAGTTTCACTAAGAACCTAGGTCACATGGGAAGAAGCAGGATAAGGCAGTTGAAATATACTAAATATATAATGGGATCTAACTACATTACCACTCTTGGCCTGGACTAATTTAAGATGCATGAGCACAATTCCCAAACTGGAAGAGTAGATCATTAAAATTATTTTCATTTCCCCGTAAATGTTACATGTCACTAACGTAATAAAACTCTGAATATATGGAATATCTAGGTGAATTACAGACAGTAGATTTGAAGTTAACAGGGACTGGGGAGAGAGAACACAAAGTTATTGCTTAATGGGTACAGAGTTTCTATTTGGGGTAATGACAAAGTTTGGAACTAGATATTGGTGACAATGGTTGCATAGCAATGTGGATATAATTAATACCACTTAATTGTATATTTAAAAATGGAAGATCTTAAGTCATATATATTTTACTCTACAGTAAATGAAAACTTTTGACCATGTGTGGTTTATAACTTCTTCAAAACTAACAGAAGTGAAGCGAAGTGAAAGTTGCTCAGTTATGTCCAACTCTTTGTGACCCCCATGGACTGTAGCCTGCCAGGCTCTTTTGTTCATGGAATTCTCTAGGCAAGAATACTAGAGTGGGTAGCTAGTTCCTTCTCTAGGGGATCTTCCCAACCCAGGGATTAAACTCAGACCTGTATTGCAGGTGGATTCTTTATCATCTGAGCCATCAGGGAAGCCCTCTTCATCATCCTAAATAGAAACTCTGTACTGATTAAGCATTAACTTTCTATTCTTCTCTATCCCCAAAACTAATAGAAATTATAGCCAATTTAGAACTGTATTTCCTTCATATGAAAGAATTCATTAATCCTGTACTTCAGATCACAAATGAGATATAAATATCCAAAGCTGTTTCTTTCCAGAAGAGAATTTGGAAACTGTGAAATATGACTTAAGAACAACAAAAAAAATCAAAACAAGCTTCTTACTTTAATTGGTTCAGGTTGCATCACTGGTGCAGGCATAGCAATGGCACTTGAAGCATAAACCTGGTGATATGTTGCTTGAACTCCATGATCAGAATAAGGCTAAAAGTAAAAAAAATTTAAAAATATTGCTTTTCATTAATTAAAAATATTTATTCAGTATTACAATTTTCTAGGCATTTTGCTACATAATGGAGAAACACAGATGAGAAACACATTCTCTATCTTTAATTGTAGACTAGTCTGAGACAGACTAGTCAAAATGTATGACATTTTGCATAGAGATGTATGGGGGAAAACAAAGTCCTATGACACATGAATAGGGATGCATGGGGAAAAGAAAACAATTAACATAGCTTTAGAAAGTTGGGGAGGTGGTCAGGGGACATTTTCTAGTGGAGTTTATGCTAGAATTTGAAAAATTAGGGAATGAGGTAGGAGTAGTATATGAAAAGGTAGAGGCAACTAAGAATATCTATCTGTGTATGTTGTTTGGTATGGCTGGAAGGAAGAATATACACTGACTGATAGCTGAAAGGTGAGGCAATAGAGTAATAGACAGGAAAGAGATCATGTAAAAGCAGATTAATGGCTTGTCCAACCGATGGTGGCACCATTCACTGATATATGGAATAAAAGAAAAGCAAGTTTCATGTTGATGTAATTGTGTGGCGGTTAGAAAGAAGTTAAGTTTGTAACACATAAAATCTGAGGTATTTGTAGGACTTCTATTACGGGTATATAGTCAATCAAAAGCTGATGGCTCTAAAGAAGCACTAACAAAAATGTGAACTAAATGTTAATTAAATGTTAATGTTAATTAAAATTGTTAATTAAATTTAAGTTAATTAAAATGTTAATTAAATGTTAATTAATGTTAATTAAAATTGTTAATTAAATGTTAATTAAAATTAAGATAGACAGTATAAACTTCCAGTTATAGCTAAGTAAGTACTAGGGCTGTAATGTACAACACAATAAATATAATTAACATTGCTGGATGTTATACAGGAAAGTTGTCAAGACAGTAAATCCTAAGACTTCTCATCACATACAAATTTTTTCCTATTTCTTTAATTTTGTATGTGATGATGGATATTCACAAAGCTTGTTGTGATAATCATTTAATGATATGTATGAATCAAATCATTATGCTGTACATCTTAAGCTTACACACTGCTGTATGCCAATTATATCTCAATAAAACTGAAAGAAAAGTTTCCAGTAGCCATGTTAGAAAAGTAAAAAAAAAAAAAAGTAAAACTAATTTCCAGTAATAGATTTTATTTGAACATATGAAAATATATCAGTGTACTCAACATAAAGTTAGTGATAAATTTTACACTCATTTTTCACACTATGTCATTAAAACTTGGTGTGTATTTTGCACTTAAAACACACCTCAATTCTGACTAGCCACATTTCAATAGCTGCATGTGGTAATGGCTATTGTTGTACTGAACAGTGCAGGTCTAAAATTCAGAAGTGAGGATGGGGCCAGAGACATGAGTATGGATGATAACATCAGAGTGAGTATGTAGGGTGAAAGAATGAAGAATCAAAAAAGAAATCATGGGGAGAAAAAGATCAGCTTACACAGGAAAATAAGAGGAGGTAAAAGGATTGCCAGAAGAGAGCAGGATCATGGAAGCCAAAGGTATGAAGAATTTCAAGGAGTATATCCAATGTCTCTGAGAGGTCAAGTAAGACTGAAAAGAAAAGGAAAATATTTGGCAATTAGGGAGTCACTAAGGACCTTTATCCAAGGTAGCTTCAGCAGAAAGGTAATGAAGCAGACTTTAGCAGGTAAGGGGAGAACAGGTAGTGAGGCAGTGGAAATGTTAAATGTAGACTACTTTTTTCAAGGGCTCCCCAGGTGGCTCAGTGGTAAAGAGTCTGCCTGTCAATGCAGACAACACAGAAGACCTGGGTTCAATCCCTGGGTCAGGATGATCCCTTGGAGGAGGAAATAGAAACCCACTCCAGTATTCTTGCCTAGAAAATCCCATGGACAGAGGAGCCTGGCAGGCTACAGTTCACAGGGTTGCAAAGAGTTGGACACAACTGAGCACACATTTTTCAAGCTTGGCTTTGAAAGGCAGAAGAGGATAAGGGCATTGGTGGGGGCGCGTCACAGGATAGTAACTGTCTCCTACCAGGTGTTGGGTACTACAGAAAGAACCTTGTATACAACAATTCTCATCTTTGCATGAATCCTGCAAAATAGATTTTCCTAATGTCTTTATTAATGTAGATATTATGAAAACAACACTGTGAAACAACACTGTGAAGAGTTAATTACTCAAAGTAACATACTAGTAAATACTAGGTAAAGCTCTGGACCAATGGAGAGAAAATGTCTTAAAATACATGAGAAAAGAAGAAATGAGGTGGAATGAGGAATGAGGTCCCTGAGGAAAAGGGAAGTTAAGAGTATCAAGAGTAAAGAGTAGGAATAACCTTGAACAAGACAGGTTACTAAACAAATATAAGAAGCTAAGGATGAGTTACAAGTCAGCTAAGTTTGTATGTTGGGGACTGGAAGCTGAGTTGGTTTCCACAAAATGGTTTCTACTTATTCTGTGAAGTAGAAGGCACTATATTCTAAGAGTGAAGGGGGAAATAGTCATTGAAATAAGTGAGAAATAATTTTAATTTATTTTTATATTTTAGGAGAGCTAACTATCAAACTCATAAGAACAAGTCCTGTGTTTTTTAATTTTAGAGGAAAAAAAACTTAAAATATAAACAAACCCCATTCAATTAATTTATATATTAGACATGTAGCTTTTGCCAGAAACAATATTAAAATTAAAATATGCTTAAAACATTCTGTACTGAAATATCGTAAAAATTAATGGCACAAGTTATAAGTTAACATGTAATATTTCCAGAAAAATCTTATTTGATTTCACTAAACAGTGAAACATAACTTGGTAAGTTATCTGATGTTGACATTAAGACTATGGTTCACCTCCAATTAAAATAAATAAATTTAAATTAGAAAAAAAATTTTTTAATAAATAAAAAATAAAAAATGTGGTAAAAAAAAAAAAGACTATGGTTCAGTGCCAAAAATAGATAAGTTAAAAACATAATATAAAAGCATTCTTAACTCACAGCCACCCTCCTTGAAAATCAGAAAAAAACAAAAAGAATAAAAGAATTTAAAATGTCATCATCAAGTAAACATGGATGTGCTCATGAATCCCAAATGACAAGGTGGTTTAGTTCAGTCGCTCAGTTGTGTCCGACTCTTTGCAACCCCATGAATCGCAGCATGCCAGGCCTCCTTGTCTATCACCAACTGCCGGAGGCTACCCAAACCCATGTCCATTGAGTGGGTGATGCCATCCAACCATCTCATCCTCTGTCGTTCCCTTCTCCTGCCCTCAATCTTTCCCAGCATCTGGGTCTTTTCAAATGAGTCAGCTCTTCTCATCAGGTGGCCAAAGGACTGGAGTTTCAGCTTCAACATCAGTCCTTCCAATGAATACCCAGAACTGATCTCCTTTAGGATGGACTGGTTGGATCTCCTTGCAGTCCAAGGGATTCTCAGCAGTCTTCTCCAACATCACGGTTCAAAAGCATCATTCTTCGGTGCTCAGCTTTCTTTATAGTCCATCTCTCACATCCACACATGACTACTGGAAAAACCATAGCCTTGACTAGATGGACCTCTGTTGACTAAGTAATGTCTCTGCTTTTGAATATGCTATCTAGGTTGGTCATAACTTTCCTTCCAAGGAGTAAGTGTCTTTTAATTTCATGGCTGCAGTCACCATCTGCAGTAATTTTGGAGCCCCCCAAAATTAAGTCAGCCACTGTTTTTCCATCTATTTCTCATGAAGTGATGGGACCAGATGCCATGATCTTCGTTTTCTGAATGTTGAGATTTAAGCCAACATTTTCACTCTCCTCTTTCACTTTCATCAAGAGGCTCTTTAGTTCTTCTTCCCTTTCTGCCATAAGGGTGGTGTCATCTCCATATCTGAGGTTATTGATATTTCTCCTGGCAATCCTGATTCCAGCTTGTGCTTCCTCCAGCACACTGTTTCTCATGATGTACTCTGAATATGTTAAATAAGCAGGGTGACAATATACAACCTTGATATACTCTTTTTCCTATTTGGAACCAGTCTGTTGTTCCATGTCCAGTTCTAACTTGCTTCCTGACCTGCATACAGATTTCTCAAGAGGCAGGTCAGGTGGTCTGGTATTTTCATACAGTTTATTGTGATCCACACAGTCAAAGGCTTTGGCATAGTCAGTAAAGCAGAAACAGTTTTTCTGGAACTCTCTTGCTTTTTTGATGATCCAGCAGATGTTGGCAATTTGATCTCTGGTTCCTCTGCCTTTTCTAAAACCAGCTTGAACATCTGGAAGTTCACGGTTCACGTATTGCTGAAGCCTGGCTTGGAGAATTTTGAGCATTACTTTACTAGCATGTGAGATGAGTGCTATTGTGCGGTAGTTTGAGCATTCTTTGGCATTGCCTTTCTTTGGGAAAGAAAACTGACCTTTTCCAGTCTTGTAGCCACTGCTGAGTTTTGCAAATTTGCTGACATATTGAGTTCAGCACTTTCACAGCATCATCTTTCAGGATTTGAAATAGCTCAACTGGAATTTGATCACCTCCATTAGCTTTGTTCGTAGTGCAGAATGCCTGCCAAATGCTATGCAATTTGCACCAATATAAGGGTGGATTCTGAAGCCTGAGGAAGGTTTCCCTGAAAGGCCTATTTAAAGACTCTTTAGAGTCTCAAGAGTAGGGGTGTGTCAGACCAAGGCAGAAGCAGGAAAGATCTCCTACAGAGAAGGAGAAATTATATTTTCACTATTTTGTGGTCTACTATTTTGCATTATAGCTGAGGAACATTGCTGGAGATGAAGCAGGGTGAGAGTGGAAAGTGAAGTAACACTTACTACACCTTCATACAGAAAATCTCTGAAAAAAAGAGACTTTGCCAGGAGCTAAATGAACTCCAGAATGCTAAAAACTCAGGGAAGAACATCTCAAGCAGGCAACAAAACAGACTTGGTGGTAGGATGTTTGAGTCAACAGAATGCTTCTCCCGCCTTAAATTTCAGCAAAAAGCTGGTCTCATTTAAAGATAAGATGGGAAGGAAAAGGAAGCAACCTTAGGACTCTTTTCATCCTCTCCAACTCTATCAAGGGAAAAGCAAAAAGGGGGAAAAAAGAAAAATGAGAAATCATCCCAGAAAACAGTAGAAAAGTTCAGATAAATAAAATTCCTTTGATCTTAAAGAAATTATAATAACATGATCACTAAAAAAGAGCTTCAAAAAAACATTTTAAGCCAACAGACAACATTTACAGGCAATGATGTAAGCAAAGTGGCAGTTTGGGATAAAAAGAAGATAAAAATAAAACAGCAATGAAAGCTTCATTATTATAAGAAAAAATAGACTAAAAACAATGAAAAATATTCATGATTGTCTCAAAAAAGCATATAAAACATTAAGAATTACTATGATAAAAGAAATTATCTCAGAGATGATGGATATGAAAGATAAAAAGAGATCTCAACATATGCATAAATGGTATTCCTGAAGAAGAAGTAAAAGAACTGGAATACAAGTTTTTTTTTCAAAGTTCTAACAGGAAAAAAGAAGCCCTGAAATAAAAACTAGTCTGAGAATCAAAGGAGCAAACTGTATCCCAGGAAGAATATTATAAAGACCGACAAATTTCAAGATATATCCTGGTAAAGTGAGTTCAAGTTAAGACAGATTTTTCAGACATGCAGGAAGAAAAAGCAAATTACGTATAAGAGAGAAAGTCAGGCTGGCTTCAAACTTTTTTACAACTATACTCAACACCAGAAAAGAGTAGGTTAGAAGTTATAAGAGGAAAAAGCATTGTTATGGGTTGAATTGTGTTCTCTGAAGACTTATGTATTGAAGTCCTAACCACTATGTCAGAGACTGACCTTATTTGGAGAGAGCGTCTTTACAGACGTGAGCAAATTGAAGTATGGTCATTAGGGTGGAACCTAATCCAAAATGACTGCTTTCTTTATAAAATTGGGAAACTTGGACACAGAGACAGGAAAGACAATGTGAAGACACAAGGAAAGGATGGTCATCTATAAGCCAAGAAGAAAGGCCTGGATTAGAGCCTTCCCTCAAAGGCCTCAAATGAAACCAACACTCCCAACACCTTGATTTTGGACTTCTAGACTTCAGATGGCACCCTACTCCAGTACTCTTGCTTGGAAAATCCCATGGACAGAGGAGCCTGTTAGGCTGCAATCCATGGGGTCTCTAAGAGTCGGACATGACTGAGTGACTTCACTTTCAGTTTTCACTTTCACGAATTGGAGAAGGAAATGGCAACCCACTCCAGTATTCTTGCCTGGAGAATCCCAGGGATGGGGAAGCCTGGTGGGCTGGCGTCTATGGGGTCGCACAGAGTCGGACACGACTGAAGTGACTTAGCATAGACTCCAGAACCATGAGACAATAAATTTCTCTTTTTAAGCCATCCAGTTCATTTTACTTTGTTCAGGCAGCCTTAGCAAAGTTATACAAGTATGATGCAACTGTTTTATAGTCTTAATTTCTTCCAGATTTATAGACAACAAATACGTTGAACACACAAGCATGTAAGAACTCAAAAGAGTACAGCACGTGTAAGCCTTCTTTAACAGAGTGCTTGCAGATTTAGTCAACAAAATGATAAATGAAGGGTGAGATGAAGAATGGAGAAATCATAGTAAAAGTATTGATAGTAAACATTTAAGATTCAAAATTGTGGAAGCTGCTATTTCAGAAAAATTATGTTATAAACTTTAGTAATAATAAAAATAATAATAAATATACTCAAATTGGGAGGTCGTTATTTATTTCCCAGTCTTTCACAACATATTTAAAACATACAATGTACAGTTCCTGGTACATAGATGATAAGGTTATTAGTAATGTTTTGCAAATATAAACACATGGAAGGTAATACTTACAGTTTTTAGTTATAAATTTGATTTATATCTTTGAAGGAAGAATTTTAATTCAAAGATTTTTTTCTTCTTTAATTTTTATATGCTTTTAACTGACAATGTTAGTAATAAGACAGGTAAACCAGAAGAAAGAAAAGCACTTATCTTACTCTTTCAAGGGGATTGAGTCAGGGATAGTTTAGTAAACAGCTGAGTTGAGGAATGATTCAGAAATAGTGAAGAAGTCTAAGATAAAGCATTCTTAGATATAAAAAAGGGGAAGAGATGTGAATAAATCAAAGGAAACATAAGATGTTCAACTTAAATGAGGATCTTGAACAAATATTTTTAGAAAAGGAAAAGAAATAAAATATATTACTTTGTAATATAAAATAAAATAAAATATATTACTTTGAGACTAACACATACCTCTGGAACTGAAGCTTCCATCAGAGACAGCGGAGGAGGAACACATCCACCATCTTGTGCAATTTCCACTGGTTGATAAATGACCTCAGAAGGTTGTAGGTATAAGAATGGAGCAGAAGAGGCAGGAGACTAAAACACAAAATCATGTTTCTAATTAAAATCGGATTAGTTATTTCAATTAAACCAAATGACTTAACCAACACATGAGAGAAATACTGGTTTCACATTTTCACATTTTCCTAAAGTTGTTTTTAGGGACAACACAGAAGTATCTTAACAACAAACTAGGAACTCTAGGATGCTATAAACTCCAATTATGTAGATATTATTAAATCACTTATCACTTGTGAAGTTGCTTCAGTCGTGTCCAACTCTATGCGACCCCATAGACAGCAGCCCACCAGGCTCCCCCGTCCCTGGGATTCTCCAGGCAAGAACACTGGAGTGGGTTGCCATTTCCTTCTCCAATGCATGAAAGTGAAAACTGAAAGTGAAGTCACTCAGTCATGTCCGACTCTTAGCATCACTTATAAGTACTAAAAAGTTCTTAGCACTTTAGAAGCTCATAAATAAAGATGATCATGAAGATAACTATTAACGGTTGTAACAATATAATCTATGGTATTTAAATTGGCATTAATCTCACATGCTAGCAAAGCAATACTCAAAATTCTCCAAGAAGGATCAACAGTACGTGAACCGAGAACTTCCAGATGTTTAAGTTGGATTTAGAAAAGGCAGAGGAACCAGAGATCAAATTGCTAGCATCTGTTGGATCATCGAAAAAGCAAGAGAGTTTCAGAAAAACTGTTTTGGCTTTATTGACTATGCCAAGCCTTTGACTGTGTGGATCACAATAAACTGGAAAATTCTGAAGGAGATGGGAATACCAGACCACCTGACCTGCCTCCTGTGAAATCTGTATGCAGGTCAAGAAGCAACAGTTAGAACTGTACATGGAACAACAGACTGGTTCAAAATTGGGAAAGGAGTACATCAAGGTTGTATATTGTCACCCTGCTTATGTAACATATGCAGAGAAAATCATGCAAAATGTTGGGCTGGACAAAGCACAAGCTGGAATCAAGATTGCCAATAACCTCAGATATGCAGATGACACCACCCTTATGGCAGAAAGCGAAGAGGAATGAAAGAGCCTCTTGATGAAGGTAAAAGAGAAGGGTGGAAAAGTTGGCTTAAAACTCAATATTCAGAAAACAAAGATCATGGCATCTGGTCCCATTACTTCATGGCAAATAGATGGGGAAACAATGGAAACAGTATCAGACTTTATTTTCTTGGGCTACAAAATCACTGTGAATGGTGACTGTAGCCATGAAATTAAGACACTTGCTCCTTGGAAGAAAAGCTATGACCAACCTAGATAGCATATTAAAAAGCAGAGACTTTACTTTGCCAACAGAGGTCCATCTAGTCAAATCTATGGTTTTTCTAGTAGTCATGTACGGATGAGAGTTGGACCATAAAGAAGGTTGAGCACCGAAGAATTGATGCTTTTGAACTGTGGTGCTGGAGAAGACTCTTGAGAGTCCCCTGGACTGCAAGGAGATCAAATCAGTCAATCATAAAGGAAATCAATCCTTAATATTCACTGGAGGGACTGATGCTGTAGCTGAAGCTCTACTCCTTTGGCCATCTGATGGGAAGAGCTGACTCACTGGAAAAGACCTTGATGCCAGGAAAGATTGAAGGCAGGAGGAGAACGGAATGACAGAAGATGAGATGGTTCGATGGTATCACCAACTCAATGGGCATGAGTCTAAGCAAGCTCTGGGAAATGGTGAAGGACAGGGAAGCCTGGTGTGCTGCAGTCCACAGAGTTTCAAAGACTAGGACATGACTGAGAGACTGAACAACAACAAATGTCTCTTTTCAGCTTTCTGACTTCCCATGAAGTGGGACTTGTCAAACCAACTTTATGGTGGTATACCATTTGTTATCAAAAGTTGAGAGATGGAATATTCATTTAGAAACATAAATAAAACTGAAGCAAAATCTGAAGTGAAGCTAGAAAATGCTCAGTTTTCTAATATTAATAACATATCACTTATTTATAAAATATTTTTACTTACATGGTCTCATTGTATCTTTATAAAAGTCATGTGAGAAAACTATCCAAGGTATGGTATCATTAATTCCATTTGCAAATGAAAAAGCTGAGAAATATAGTGATTAAATGAACTGCCAAATCAGTTAATAAATCAGTATCACAGTTAATAAATACTAGAGGAAGGTCTCAAATCTAGTCTTCCTGACTTAAATATTCATGTAGTCTTCACAAAAACAGTGAAAAAAGTTAAAAGTTAGTATTTACCTGAGGAACATTCCACTGCCATTGACCTGGTAGACACTGTGCAGGGGCCTAAAATGAAAAAAACAAAAAACAAAAAAAGCCCACCAGATTGTAAACAAGCATTAAAACTGAATATCTACCTGTAAAAGTATGAAGTTGAATCCCTATACTTCAAACCATATACAAAAATTAACCCAACATGGATAAAAGATAGACATGTAAGAGCTGAAACTACAAAACTCTTAGAAGAAAACATAGATGTAAATCTTAGTGACTTTGAACCAGGCAATTAAAAAAATATGACATCAAAAGCACAGGAAACAATAAAGAGAAAAAAGATAAACTGGATTTCACTAACATGAAAAACTTTTGTGGGGCAAAAGATACCATTAAGGAGGTAAAAATAAACCATAAGACTGGAAAAATATTTATAAATTATATATCTGATAAGGAACTTGTATCTAAACAAAGAACCCATATAGCTCAATAATAAAAGGCAAGTAGCCCAATATAAGGGCTTCCCTCGTGGCTTAGCTGGTAAAGAATCTGAGTGCAATGCAGGGGACCTGGGTTCGATCCCTCGGTTGGAAAGATCCCCTGGAGAAGGGAAAGGCTACCCACTCCAGTATTCTGGCCTGGAGAATTCCATGGGGGTTGCGAAGAGTCCGATACGACTGAGTGACTTTCACTTAAGAATCACTTAACCCAATATAAAAATTGGTTAAAGATATGAACAGACATTATTGCAAAGAAAATACAAAAAAACCATCAATAAGCATCTAAAAGATATTCAACATCATTTGCCTTGTAATCCTCTTCATAGATCAAAGCCTTGTTGTAGTGAAGGGGCTTGACTAATTCAATCAAACTATGAGCCATGCCGGGCAGGGCCACCCAAGACGGATGGGTCACAGCGAAGAGTTCTGACAAAATGGGATCCACTGGAGGAGGGACGGACAAACCACTCTAGTATTCTTGCTGTAAGAACCCCATGAGCAGTATGAAAAGGCAAAAAGATGTACCACCGGAAAATGAGTCCCCCATGTCTGTAGGTGTCCAATGTGCTACTAGGGAAGAGCAGGGAGATAGTTCCAGAAGAATGAAAAGGTTGGGCCAAAGCAGAAATGACGCCCAGTTGTGGATGTGTCTGGTGGTGAAAAGAAAGTCTAATGCTGTAAAAACAATATCACATAGAAACCTCTGGAATGTTAGATCCATGAATCAAGGTAAACTAGACATGGTCAAGTAGGAGATGGTAAAAGTTAACATTGACATTTTAGGTATCAGTGAACTAAAATAGATGGGAATGGGCGAATTTGATTGAGATGACTGTTGTATCTACTGCTGTGGGCAAGAATCCCTTAGAAGAAATGGAATAGCCCTCATAGCCAACAAGAGAGTCTGAAATGCACTGCTACTGCTGCTGCCAAGTCGCTTCAGTAGTGTCTGACTCTGTGCGACCCCATGGACGGCAGTCCACCAGGCTCCCCCATCCCTGGGATTCTCCAGGCAAGAACACTGGAGTGGGTTGCCATTTCCTTCTGCAATGCATGAAAGTGAAAAGTCAAAGTGAAGTCGCTCAGTCGTGTCCGACTCTTTGCGACCCCATGGACTGCAGCCCACTAGGCTCCTCCATCCATGGGGTTTTCCAGGCAAGAGTACTGGAGTGGGGTGCACACTGGGCATAGCAAATACCCCTTTCCAACAAAACAAGAGACAACTTTACATATGGGCACTGCCAGATGATCACCGAAATCAGACTGCTTGTACTCTTCGCAGCCAAAGATGGAGAAGCTCTATACAGTCAGCAAAAAAACAAGACCAGCAACAGACTATGGTTCAGATTATCAGCTCCTTACTGCAAAATTCAGGCTTAAATTGAAACAAGTAGGGAAAACCACTAGGCCATTCAGGTATGACCTAAATCCAATCTTTTATGATTATACAGTGGAGGTGATGAATAGATGAAAAGGATCAGATATGGCAGATAAGAGTGCCTGAAGAACTATGGTCAAGGTTTCTAACACTGTACAGGAGGTGGTGACCAAAACTATCCCAAAGAAAAAGAAATGCAAGAAGGCAAAGTGGTGGTCTGATCAGGCTTTTCAAATAGCTGAGGAAAGAAGAGAAGCAAAAAGCAAGAAAGGAAGAAAGGGAAAGATAAACCAAACTGAATGCAGAGTTCCAGAGAATAACAAGGAGAGATAAGAAGATAAGATGGTGATGCCATCCAGCCATCTCATCCTCTGTCATACCCTTCTCCTTCTGCCCCCAATCCCTCCCAGCATCAGAGTCTTTTCCAATGAGTCAACTCTTCGCATGAGGTGGTCAAAGTACTGGAGTTTCAGCTTTAGCATCAGTCCTTCCAATGAACACCCAGGACTGATGATCTTCAGAATGGACTGGTTGGATCTCCTTGTAGTCCAAGGGACTCTCAAGAGTCTTCTCCAACACCACAGTTCAGAAGCATCAATTCTTCGGTGCTCAGCTTTCTTCACAGTCCAATTCTCACATCCATACATGACCACAGGAAAAACCATAGCCTTGACTAGATGGACCTTTGTTGGCAAAGTACTGTCTCTGCTTTTTAATAAGCTATCTAGGTTGGTCATAACTTTCTTTCTAAGGAGTAGCGTCTTTTTAATTTCATGGCTGCAATCACCATCTGCAGTGATTTTCGAGCCCAGAAAAATAAAGTCTGACACTGTTTCCACTGTTTCCCCATCTATTTCCCATGAAGTGATGGGACCAGATGCCATGATCTTCGTTTTCTGAATTGTGAACTTTAACCCAACTTTTTCACTCTCCTCTTTCACTTTCATCAAGAGGCTTTTTAGTTCCTCTTCACTTTCTGCCATAAGGGTGGTGTCATCTGCATATCTGAGGTTATTGATATTTCTCCTGGCAATCTTGATTCCAGCTTGTGCTTCTTCCAGTCCAGTGTTTCTCATGATGTACTCTGCATAAAAGTGAAATAAACAGGGTGACAATATACAGCCTTGATGTGCTCCTTTTCCTATTTGGAACCAGTCCGTTGTTCCATGTCCAGTTCTAACTGTTGCTTCCTGACCTGCATGTAGGTTTCTCAAGAGGCAGGTCAGGTAGTCTGGTATTCCCATCTCTTTCAGAATTTTCCAGTTTATTGTGATCCACACAGTCAAAGGCTTTGGCATTGTCAATAAAGCAGAAATAGATGTTTTTCTGGAACTCTCTTGCTTTTTCTATGATCCATTGGATGTTGGCAATTTGATCTCTGGTTCCTCTGCCTTTTCTAAAACCAGCTTGAACATCTGAAAGTTCACGGTTCACGTATTGCTGAAGCTACTTCATGGCTAATAGAAGGGGGAAAAAGTGGAAGCACTAACAGATTTTACTTTCTTGGGCTTCAAAATCACTGTGAATGGTGACTGTAGCCATGAAATTAAGACGCTTGCCCCTTGGAAGAAAAGCTATGACAAACCTAGAGAGCATATGAAAAAGTAAAGACATCACTTTGCCGATAAAGTTCTGTACAGTCAAAGCTATAGTTTTTCCAATAACTGTGTATGGATGTGAGAATTGGGACATAAAGAACACTGAGCACCAAAGAATTGATGCTTTCGGATTGTGGTGCTGGGGAAGACAATTCAGAGTCCCTTGGACAGCAAGGAGATCAAACCAGCCAATCCTAAAGGAAATCAACCTTAAATATTCGTTGGAAGGACTGATTCTGAAGCTGAAGGTGCAATACTTTGGCCACCTGATGCAAAGAGCTGACTCACTAGAAAAGACCCTGACGCTGGGAAAGATTGAAGGCAAAAGGAGATGAGTGGCAGAGGATGAGATAGATAGCATCACTGACTCAATGGACACATGTTTTTGAGCAAACTCTGGGAGATGGTGAAGGACAGGGAAGCATGGAATGCTGCAGTTCATGGGGAAGCAGAGAGTTAGACATTCCTTAGTGACTGAACAGCAACAACAATGGAAATCAAAACTACACTGTGGTATCACTTCACATACACTAGTATGGCTATAGTAAAAAATGTAGATAATAAGTGTGTGCAAAGATGTGGAGAAACCCTCATAAACTGCTGGTGGGACTGTAAAATGGTGTAGCCTTTTGGAAAGTATGACACATCCTTAAAAGGTTAAATATAGAGATACCATTTGATTTAGCAATTCCATTCCTAGATACAAGACCTAAAAGAAACGAAAACATAAGTCCACAAAAAATCTGTACACAAATGTTCATAACAGCATTATCTGTAAGACAGTAAAGGTGGAAACAACCCAAAAGTCATCAACAAATGAACAGATATAAAAAATGTGGTATAGGCATATAATGTCCATAATAGGCAAATCTATAAAGAAAGAAAGTATTGATATATTACTGGTTCTTAGGACAGGGAGGAGGGGGTAAGAGGAATGACTACTAATGGGTAAAGCTCCCCCGCACCCCATGGTACGGTAGCAACTGTAAATTTAGTAAAAACTACTGTGTTGTAAACTACTCCCCTGGTGGCTCAGACGGTAGAGCGTCTGCCTACAATGCGGGAGACCCGGGTTCAATCCCTGGGTCAGGAAGATCTCCTGGAGAAGGAAATGGCAACCCACTCCAGTATTCTTGCCTGGAAAATCCCAAGGGTGGAGAAGCCTAGGAGGCTACAGTCCATGGCGTTCTCAAAGAGTCAAACACGACTGAGCGACTTTACTTTTCACTCTGTTGTACAGCTTCCCAGGTGGCGCTAGAGGTAAAGAACCCACCTGCCAATGCAGGAGACACAAGAGATGTGGGTTTGATCTCTGAGTCAGGAAGATCCCCTGGAGAAGGGCATGGAAATGCACTCCAGTATTCTTGCCTGGAGAATCCCATGGACAGAGGAACCTGGTGGGCTAGCTACAGTCCATAGGGTTGCAAAGAGTCAGACACGGCTGAAGCAACTTAGCACACATTCTGTTGTACTCTCTGAAAAGGTGAATTGTATATGGTATATGAATATCTAAATAAAGCTGTTATATAAATAAAAAAGAGAGTCAAGACTTAAGGTACTTATTGTAAGATGACAATAGTAAAGACAGTCTTTTTATTTCTTAAATCATTTGTATTATTCTTTAATAATAAATGTTTTAGCTTATTTTCCACCTTTAATAAAATTTTTTTTAATTGTTAAAGTAAAAAAGACAGTAGATAAGATTCCATGAATCTACTATTGAAATGGTTAATTTCGGGCAGACCACATCAACTGCTAGTGGATGACATCAATATGATAACCAAGTGAGGTGTGTTCTTTATACCATGTTTAAAAAGGCAAGATAATCTCTTAAGAAAATATTTTAATAAAAATCTGAAATAACATGATTAATGTACAGATTTGTTAGATAAATAAAATCACTATCTACTTCTGAAGTGAAATATACAAAAGAAATAAATACTGACTGAACCAGTCATTATCTGATTTGACTAACAGAAACTGATAAAGCTATCAATCTCAGAATTTGTAAAAAGAGCAAGGAAAGAGATTATCAAAGTGGCAGTTTTAAGGGCAGAATGATGATGAATAAATAAATAACTGGAAAGATATGCAAAGTTAAATTATTTTTTACATTGCAAAATATGTTACAAATTGGTACAAAAATCTTTCCCAAGTGTATTTAGGTAATATACTTCCAGTTTTGTAATCTGTGTCAAGTGGAAAATCAGAGCCAAAGTATAAAACTAAACTGTATTAGAAACTTTACAGAATACATCTATGTCATGCATGTACATATGTAATCAATTAATGGAGGAGCTGGACTCCACAAAGTGCAAGCAGAAAGCAACTTCAATCTTTCTCACCCCTGGCACTTTAAAAGCACTTTGTTAAAACTAGTGTTTACCAGTGGTGAGAGGGAAGGGGAGGGAAAAAAAGGGTGGGAGTTAAAAGGTACAAACTATTATGTATAAAATAAATAAGCTGTAAGGATATAATGGCAACCTAGTCCAGTATTCTTGCCTGGAAAATCCCATGGACAGAGGAGCCTGCAGGGCCGCAGTCTGTGGGGTCAGACAGAACTGAGCAACAAGGATACACAGGGTCTGCATGCAGGTTAAGTTGCTTTAGTTGTGTCCAACTCTATGACCCTATGGACTGTAGCCCGCCAAGCTCCTCTGTTCATGGGGTTCTCCAGGCAAGAATACTGGAGTGGGTTGCCATTTCCTCCTCCAAGGGATCTTCTCGAGCCAAGGATCAAACGCACATCTCTTAGCTCTCTTGCACTGGCAGTCAGATTCCTTACCACCAGTGCCACCTGAGAAGCCCACACAGGAATACAGACATTTAAAAAACAATTTTATTTATTTTTGGCTGTGCTGGGTCTTTGTTGCTATGCTCGGACTTTCTCTAGTTGAGGTGAGTGGGGGCTACTCTCTAGTTGGGGTGTGTGGGCTTCTCACTGAGGTGGCTCCTTCTGATCCTGAGCAAAGGTTCTGAGTGTCTGGGCTTCAGTAGTTGTGGCATGTGGGCTCAGCAGTTGCGGCTTCTTGGCTCTAGAGCACAGACTCAATAGTTGTAGTGCATAGGCTTAGTTGCTCCATGGCATGTGAGAACTTCCCACATGAGGGACTGAACCCGTGTCTCTTGCACTGACAGGTGAATTCTCCACCACTGAGCCACCAGGGAAGTCCTGGCCAATATTTTATAATAACTATAAAGGGAGTAAAATCAATAAAAATTTTGAATCACTATGATGTACACTGAAGCTAATGTACATCAACTATACTTTACTAAAAAACAAATTTTTCAAAGGGTAAACAGACAAATAAAAATCATTGTGTTGAGCTGGTTTTCCTAGCCTCCAGATAAAAATCAGGAAAAATTATTTTTTGGCATGTTAACAGATTTCACAGTTTATTGTGATCCACACAGTCAAAGGTTTTGGCATAGTCAATAAAGCAGAAATAGATGTTTTTCTGGAACGCTCTTGCTTTTTCGATGATTCAACAGATGTTGGCAATTTGATCTCTGGTTCCTTTGCATTTTCTAAAACCAGCTTGAACATCTGGAAGTTCACGGTTCACGTATGGCTGAAGCCTGGCTTGGAGAATTTTGAGCATTACAGGTCAGGAAGCAACAGTTAGACCTGGACATGGAACAACAGACTGGTTCCAAATAGGAAAAGGAGTACGTCAAGGCTGTATATTGTCACCCTGCTTATTTAACTTATATTCAGAGTACATCATGAGAAATGCTAGACTGGAAGAAGCACAAGCTGGAATCAAGATTGCTGGGAGAAATATCAATAACCTCAGATATGCAGATAACACCACCCTTATGGCAGAAAGTGAAGAGGAACACAAAAGCCTCTTGATGAAAGTGAAAGAGGAGAGTGAAAAAGTTGGCTTAAAGCTCAACATTCAGAAAATGAAGATCATGGCATCTGGTCCCATCACTTCATGGGAAACAGATGGAGAAACAGTGGAAACAGTGTCAGACTTTATCTTTTTGGGCTCCAAAATCACTGCACATGGTGACTGCAGCCATGAAATTAAAAGACGCTTACTCCTTGGAAGGAAAGTTATAACCAACCTAGACAGCATATTCAAAATCAGAGACATTCATTACTTGCCAACAAAGGTCCGTTTAGTCAAGGCTATGGTTTTTCCAGTGGTCATGTATGGGTGCGAGAGTTGGACTGTGAAGAAAGCTGAGCGCCAAAGAATTGATGCTTTTGAACTGTGGTGTTGGAGAAGACTCTTGAGAGTCCCTTGGACTGCAAGAAGACCCAACCAGTCCATTCTGAAGGAGATCAGCCCTGGGTGTTCTTTGGAAGGACTGATGCTAAAGCTGAAACTCCAGTACTTTGGCCACCTCATGCAAAGAGTTGACTCATTGGAAAAGACTCTGATGCTGGGAGGGATTGGGGGCAGGAGGAGAAGGGGACGACAGAGGATGAGATGGCTGGATGGCATCACTGACTCGATGGACGTGAGTCTGAGTGAACTCCGGGAGATGGTGATGGACAGGGAGGCTTGGTGTGCTGAGATTCATGGGGTCGCGAAGAGTCAGACATGACTGAGCAACTGAACTGAACTGAACAGATTCCAAATGCTGACTCTCTTGTCAGGTACTTTTTTCTTTGGTGATGTCCTTGCTGAGAACTCCTGACTACAATTTTAGACCTAGATTCTAGGGGTCTACTTCACATAGATTTTTTTCTCTCCTGGGGTCACTTTATACTTTTTTGGAAAGATTTTCTTCTATGAAGTTCTTATCTTGCTCTTGGGAAAAAAACTTTGCTTGCTGTGAGATGTTCAGCATGTTCCCCCTGTAGCCTTCTTTTCTAGCTCTGCTTCCATAGTCCACATCACCTAGAGGAAGGCATGGCAACCCATTCCAGTATTCTTGCCCGGAGAACCCCATGGATAGAGGAGCCTGGCGGGCTATAGTCCATAGCGTCACAAAGAGTTGGACGTGACTGAAGTGACTTAGCAAGCATGCATGCACAAGTCTAAAAGATTCTATCTCACAAATTCCAGGAGACAAATATTAAACTCTCTTCAGTTCAGTTCAGTTGCTCAGTCGTGTCTGACTCTTCGCAACCCCATTAATTGCAGCACGCCAGGCCTCCCTGTCCATCACCAACTCCCGGAGTTCACTCAGACTCACGTCCATCCAGTCAGTGATGCCATCCAGCCATCTCATCCTCTGTCATCCCCTTCTCCTCCTGCCCCCCAATCCCTCCAAGCATCAGGGTCTTTTCCAATGAATCAACTCTTTGCATGAGGTGGCCAAAGTACTGGAGTTTCAGTTTTAGCATCATTCCTAACAAAGAAATCCCAGGGCTGATCTCTTTCACAATGGACTGGTTGGATCTCCTTGCAGTCCAAGGGACTCTCAAGAGTGTTCTCCAACACCACAGTTCAAAGGCATCAATTCTTCGGCATTCAGCCTTCTTCACAGTCCAACTCTCACATCCATACATGACCACAGGAAAAACCATATCCTTGACTAGACAGA
This sequence comes from Bos javanicus, assembly GCF_032452875.1. NCBI lineage: Eukaryota > Metazoa > Chordata > Mammalia > Artiodactyla > Bovidae > Bos > Bos javanicus. Next base: position 86,330,746 of record NC_083869.1, read on the forward strand.
CATTTGTTGGCAAAGTAATGTCTCTGCTTTCGAATATGCTATCTAGGTCGGTTATAACTTTCCTTCCAAGGAGTAAGAGTCTAAACTCTCTTAGTCATTCTCTAAAGTCCTCTTCACTTGGTTGAGAATGGGAAATGCCATAGCATTCTAAAACTCTCTTGTTAAAAAAGCCTCATTCGGGGATGATATGGGAGAATGGCATTAAAACATGTATAATATAAGAAAAAAAAAAGCCTCATTACCAGTCTTCTTTATTAACCTCATCCTCAAGATGTGGTTAATAATGAGCACTCCTCATGTGCTCAAAATGGGCAATAAGCTAAGGGTCCTAAAACTGGTTTCATGACTATTGGTTTGTCTTGTTAAACAGCCTATTATCTAATGTTGTCTTTGGGACCTCTCAAAATTTTGAATTAGCAATAGTCACGCTACACATGTACTTTAAATAAATGCCATCAAGTTACTTTCATTTTTACTAAGTGAATAAAATACTTTTATACTTAGCATAGTAACAGAATTAAAGAACAACTCCCCCAAACCTAGTCTAATACTAAAATAATTTCAGTAACCATAATATTTCATATGGGTCTAATAAAGTTCAAAAAGAAAAAAAACCCAGAAACAAAGTCTTCTACTATTTCAAAGGTATAAAAGAATGTGATTTTATTTGTGAATGCTATAGACCAGAAGTGAAAGTGAAGTTGCTCAGCGTGTCTGACTCTTTGTAACCCCATGGACTGTAGTCTACCAGGTTTCTCAGGCCATGGAATTTTCCAGGCAAGAGTACTGGAGTGGGTTGCCATTTCCTTCTCCAGAAGTAGGAAACCATTTTCTGTAAAGGGCTAATGGGTAAATATTTTAAGCTTGCAGGTCATATATCTCTCTTGCAACCACTCAACTCTTCTACTACAGCACAAAAGCAGCCACAAACAATTATGTAAACAAATATGGCTGTTTTCCAATTACATTTTATTTACAAGACACCAAAATGGTCTGGCATTAGAGTTTACTTACCCTCAACCTCCCATAAGAATTAATGAAAAGAAGAATGTTGATTAACTAAAAGAGGCTGTCATAAATCACATTATTTTATTATGATATGTTTATTAAATATAATAACTAGAAACTGACATAACAACAATAACATAAAAAAAATCAGCCTGTGGTCCAGTATTTTCATAATACCTTGGAAATTATTTCTATGTTAGCCATGGGAGCAAAACTGACCCTATTACATTTGATAAAAATAAGTCCTTTATTGGACAGACTGATGCTGAAGTTCCAATACTTTGGCCACCTGATGCAAAGAGCCAACTAACTGGAAAAGACCCGGATGCTGGGTAAGATTAAAGGCAAAAGAAGGAGAGGGTGGCAGAGGACAAGATGGTTAAATAGCATCACCAACTCAATGGACATGAATTTGAGCAAACTCCAGGAGATAGTGAAGGACAGGGAAGCCTGGCATGCTGCAGTCCATGGGGTGGCAAAGAGTCGGACATGACAACAGCGTAAGTAAACAATCTATCTTCTTATATGACATGTAGATCCCTCATTAAAAAAAAAAGAAAATACCACTGCTATCAAGGCTTAACTACCTCTTTTAAATTACGAGAGTATTTATTTGCAAGAGAAAGACTAAAATGAAAGATATTCAAAAAAGGACTGAAACTATCAAAGATTTGCATTGTAATTTAATGTTTACCTGGTAGTGATATGCAGGTTGTTGATAAACAGGCTGAGCTACCATCACAGGGGAACTAGATATAGAACGTGACTGTTAAGAGCAAAGAAAAGTAGCAAAAATTATTTTAGGCAAAATTCTTTAAAATTGTTTATGACAAAGTTTATCTTACACTGTTACCTAAACCCAGTCAACTTACAGTTTACGACTGGAAATATAATTTTCCCACCTCTTATTGATATTATTGCAACTCCACTTCAAGTTTATTAAAATTATCACAATATTTCTACTTCCATGTGGTTTCATTTCCACAGTAATGTTAAAACCACCCCCAGAAAAGTTGCTTTTATGAATAAATACATTTTCTAAGAGAATATTTCCCTGATGCTGGGAAATATTCTTTCCCTGATGCTGGGAAAGATTGAAGGCAGGAGGAGAAGGGGATGACAGAAAATGAGGCCGTTAGATGGCATCACCGACTCGATGGACATGAGTTTGAGCAAGCTCCAGGAGTTGGTGATAGACAGAGAAGCCTGGCATGCCGCAGTCCACTGGGTTACAAAGAGTCGGACACGACTGAGCGACTGAACTGAAGAGAATATTAGATGAAAACTAGCAGCTGGAGTTAAGGTGACATAGCTTATTTCCATTGCAGAGACAAGCAGTAGATGTTTACACAGCATTTAGAACTGAATGAATAATCATACCTTATTTGCCACTAATTTCCCACTACTTACAAATAATCAACATCCTATTCCTTTGTTATATATTTAATTAAAGCAAGTGCATTATTTATTGAAGAATATTAAACTCTATTTTAAATAAGTCATCTAATAAATTTACAAGTGATTTGTTCGATAAAAGTACATATAACACTTGATTATTCAGAGTAATAGAATAAACCTCAAAATAGATTATTTAAAGCCAGATCATTATAAAACAGGCAAACTGTATTACAAAATAGGTAAAATAGACTGTAACGACAGCAATTAAAATTCAATTTGTATCAATGTATGGCAAAACCAATATTGAAAGTAAAAAAAAAAAATTCAATTTGTAACATGGGATCTAATTTGCACATTCACCCATCCACCCAAATTGAAGAAAAGTATCATCGTTTTGCATAATTTTCAGACAATTGTGTACTAATAAAATTGTACTACAGATTAACATTTGAAAATAATAATGTAATTTATTATATTAACACATTAAAGGAGAAAAAATGATATTCTCAGCAGACACAGAAACTACACTGTTAAAATTCAATACCCTTTCAGGATAAAAAGTTAGTAAACAGAGTAAAAAAATAACTTTCTTAATTGATTTAGGTCAGTAATTCTCAACCAGGTGGGACACTGCACTCCCAGGAAATATTTGGTAGTATTTTGGTTTTCATAAATGTAGGGAGGCTAGGAATCCACTAAAAATCCTGCAATGTACAGGACAGTTTCTGCAAAAAAGAAACAACCATCTGACCCCAAATGTCAACAGTGCTAAGATGGAGAAAACTTGGTTAAAGTTTAGAGTATCTTAACATATCTATATCTATGTAGGTTTTGAAAGATACTCATATAAACCTTAATGATTAATTACTGAACTTTCATTTTTTTAAGAACAAGATTATGGTGTTAAAACATAAATAATGTGGGAGAGACATTGCCAGTTCGTTTATTCTTATAGCATAAAAATTGGTGCTTCAGGAATTGACACTCTTGGAAAGCATTTTCTGCCTCCTGCTAGTTGTGGAAGTGTTTTTCTACAATAACTTGTCAAGATGCTTGAAGAAGTGGTAGTCCACTGGGGAGAGGTAAGGTGAATATGGTGGATGAGGCAAAACTTTGTAGCCCAATTTGATCAACTTTTGAAGCATTAGTTGTGCAACATGTGGTCAGGTGATGTCATGGAGAACTGGGCTCATTCTGTTGACTACAGGCATTGCAGTTTTTGGTGCATCTCATTGATTTGTTGAGCATACTTGTCAGATGTAATGGTTTTATCAGGATTCAAAAGCTGTACTGGATCACATGAGCAGCAGACCACCAAACAGCGACCATGACCTTTTTTCATTAGATGTGTGGCTTTGGGAAGTGCTCTGGAGCTTCTTCTTAGTCCAGCCACTGAACTGGTGGTCACTGGTTGTCATATAAAATCCACTTTTCGTTGCAGGTCACAATCCGATAAAGAAATGGTTCACTGCTGTTGTGTAGAATAAGAGAAGATGACACTTAAAAACAATTTTTTTTTTAAAATTTTTGGTCAGCTCATGAGGCACCCAATTTTTTTCACCTTTCTAGTTTGCGTCAAATGCCAAATGGCCATAGAATGGTCAAAACTGAGTTCTTTAGCAACTTGTGTAGTTTAAGATGATCAGGTTCGATTTTGGCTTTCTGTTGGTCACTGTCAACTTCCAATGGCCGGCCACTACACTCATCTTCAAGGCTCTCATCTCCTCTGCAAAACTTCTTGAAACAGGACCGCACTGTATGTTCATTAGTAGTTCCTGGGACAAATGTGTTATTGATGTTGCAAGCTGTCTCTACTGCTTTAAGATGTATTTTGAACTCAAATAAGAAAACTGCTCAAATTTGTTTTTTCTCTAACATCATTTCCCTAGTCTAAGATAAACAGAAAGTAGTTAAGTCATTAGCAAAAAAACACAAAGCAAGAAATGTCATTAACATTATGTGTAACATAACCACATTTATTTAAAAATGTATTCCAATATCAAACAGCAAAGTTCAACAATGCAAGACCACAATTACTTTTCCAACAACCCAATATGTCTAAACTATTTAAAATTCGGTAAATTTCAGATTTCAGCTTAAATGAGTGAGAGTATTCCTAATTTTTCAAAAAACCTTTAGAGGATATATAAGCAAAAAATTTTGAAGACTACTGTCCTAAACTCTCACACAATATATACAAAACCTAAGTGGTTAATACAGTCCTTTAAAAAAATTTTTATACTCTATTATTTATTTACCATTATATAACTTTTCTAAATAGGGTAATGCATTATAATAAATAATTGCATTTATTGTATATTACTGTATGTGTGTGTATGCACGCTCATTCTCTTTGTGACTCCATGGACTGGAGCCCAGCAGGCTCCTAAGTCCATGGAATTTTCCAGTCAAGAGTACTGGAGTGAGTTGACATTTACTACACCAGGGGATCTTCCCAACCTAGGGATCAAATTCACATCTTCTCCATTGGCAGGTGGATTCTTTACCACTGTGCCACCTGGGAAGCCCTCCATATATTATAATCATGAGCAATATATTCATTATATTTATAGAACTTTATTCATTTATATATATTTCAATCTCAGATCTGCTAAATGTAGATTTCCAGGTACTATTTCTGTTCAGGAAAAAAAAAAAAATCCTCCACATGTGATTCTCTGAATTTGTGGAATATGATCACAAAACATACCCCAAGAAAGCTCCAAATGTATTACAGAGTTGAATATAAAGTAAAATGAAATCATGGAATAACTAGTAGAAAGTAAATCTGAGTAGTTTTCAGATCCCTAGCGGGGCAACATTGTGTAAGTGATGAAGTAAAATTAAAAAAATCAATTCATTTAGTCATAAAACTTTTAAACTTACAAAGAGTGAAAAAGATGAAAATACCATGTAAAATTTATATATAAAATAATAAAGTTTCATTCCATATTAAAGTCTTACAAATTGATTAGAATAAAAATAGGACCTTAATGGCTAAATTAAAAAAAATCACAAGCAGTTTATAAGTAGTATATGTAATTTAAAAATTGCATTGAAAATATTTCATGTAATTAAATTTTTTGTTGTTGATGTATAGTTGATTTACAATGTTGTGTTAATTTCAGGTGCATAGCAAACTGATTTAGTTACACACACGTGTGTATGCACACACACACGCATTTTTTTCAGATTCATTTCCTTATTCATTTCCTTTACAGGTTAGTACAATATATTGAGTACAGTTCCCCCAGTGTAGTCTTGATTGTAGAAAAAACTTAAAATGTCCATTGTGGGGAGCGAGCTCTGCCCCTGGCAAAGGTCATGAGGAAGGAGGCTTGGCATACGCAAAGGCGGGATCAAGCCTCAGGAGTCTCCCTGGAAATTCTCGAGCAATCTACCCCCAAAACCAGAGTCTGCCTACTTTCTGCTTTGTGCTTTCACCTACACCTCTGACTTTACGGGGGGCTGTCCCCCACTACCTCTCTGAAAAAAAAAAGTTAGCTTACAGCTCCAGTTAATAATTCCTGGGTGTGACAGTGTTTAACCTACAAACTCCTTTGGAAATCCTCTAGCCTGCCTGAATAGGTTTTTCCGGCCACATGTGATTGTTCAGAGCCTCCCAACTGTGAGAGGCAGGAGATGTTCTAAACTGTCTAAATACAGATTCCTTTGAGCAGTTAAAAGATTGATTAGAAATTGTATTGGTGAAGGAATTTTTACTTGTTGGGCCAATGTTTGCTGCTAAGTCTCCATATCCCTTACCTGCTGTGTCCCTGGCAGTGTATTGATTAATATAATTGGTGTAAGTAGTAGCTTTAATGTTTGTAACCTGGGACCCTTGAGTTAATTCTTTTTCTTGTTATAGCCCACCACACCTTTGCTCTGTAGGAATGCAACTTTATCTAATGCTTTTGGAGGGTGGCTCCTGACCAATCACCTTTAGAGAAAAATAAGTTTTCTGAAGAAAGGGTCTTAAATTGTTAACAGGCCTCCGGGCCAGAAGATGATGCAAATCACCTAACTTTTGCATATGCTAAGTTTGCAGGAAGAAAGCCTGGCTTGCTGCCTGACTACCCCTTCCCCCATTATCCTCTATGCATAACTTAAGGTATAAAAACTACTTTGGAAAATAAAGTACGGGCCTTGTTCACCGAAACTTGGTCTCACCATGTCGTTCTTTCTCTTACCTTCAGGCTGAATTATTCAGCCTCTTTTCTCCACTGAATTTTCCTACTGAGCTATCCTCATTCTATTACTCTTTATATCCTTAATTAACATTTAATTAAGCAATTGTTTCCTGATCTTCGCCGACGCCGTCCCCGCTTCGAATTCCCTGGATCAGCCGGGGCTGGTCCCCGGCAGTCCATCAATACAGAATATACACTCATACAATGGAAATTAAATAAAAAATTTAAATCAATCAACTAGATGTGCTAGGATCAACATGGTTTAATCTTAAAAAACAATACTGAATAGAAAAACCAGATTATTTATATAGCATTTAAAAGCTGCCTAAAGCAACACAATATATCTATTTCTTAAGAATACCTACATTTGTAGTATAAACATATAAAATGGATAGGAAAGATACTCTGGTTAACCTTTGAGGAGGAAAAGAGGACAAGATAGTCAAGGCAAGGAGACTTTATTTGAATTTGTCATATTTTATTTTCCCCACTACCTGCCTCCTGAGAAACCTGTATGCAGGTCAAGAAGCAAGAGCTAGAATCAGATATGGAACACCAGACTAGTTCCAAATAGGGAAAGGAGTACGTCAAAGCTGTATATTGTCACCCTGCTTATATAACTTATATGCAGAGTACATCATGTGAAATGCTGGGCTGGATGAATCACAAGCTGGAATCAAGACTGCCGGGAGAGATACCAATAACCTCAGATATGCAGATAACCAGCTGCTAAAGAATCAGACTGCAATGCAGGAGACTCAGGTTTGATTCCTGGGTCAGGAAGATCCCCTGGAGAAGCAATAGGCTACCTATTCCAGTATTCGTAGGCTTCACTGGTGGCTCAGTCAGTAAAGAATCCACCTGCAAATGGGGCAGACCTGGGTTCGATCCCTGGGCTGGGAAGATTCCATGGAGGAGGGCTTGGCAAACCAATTCAGTATTCTTGCTTGGAGAATACCCATGGACAGAGGAGCTTGGCAGGCTACAGTCCATAGGGTCACAAAGAGCTGGACATGGCTGAGAGACTAAACACAACACAGCACATGCAGATGACACCACCCTATGAGCCCCAAGAAAAAGAAATACAAAAAGGCAAAATGGTTGTCTGAGGAGATCTTACAAATAGCTGAGAAAAAAGAAAAGCGAAGGAGAAAAGGAAAGATATATTCATCTTAATGGAGAGCTCCAAAGAACAGCAAGGAAAGATAAGAAAGCCTTCCTAAGTGAACAATGCAAACAAATAGAAGAAAATAACAGAACAGGAAAGACTAGAGATCTCTTCAAGAAAATTAGAGATACCAAGGGAACATTTTATGCAAAAATAAAGGACAGAAATGGTATGGACCTAACAGAAGCAGAGGAGATTAAGAAAAGGTGGTAAGAAAACACAGAACTATACACAAAAAGATCTTAATGACCCAGATAACCACAATGGTGTGATCACTCACCTAGAGCCATACATCCTGGAGTGCGAAATCAAGTGGGCCTTAGGAAGTATCACTACAAACAAAGCTAGTGGAGGTGATCAAATTCCAGCTGAGGCACTTCAAATCCTAAAAGATGATGGTGTTAAAGTGTTGCACTGAATATGCCAGCCAATTTGGAAAACTCAGCAGTGGCCAAAGGACTGGAAAAGGTCAGTTCTCATTCCAATCACAATGAATGGCAATGCCAAAGAATGTTCAAACTACCGCACAACTGCACTCATTTCACAAGCTAGCAAGGTAATGGTCAAAATCCTTCAAGCTAGGCTTCAACAGGATGTGAACTGAGAACTTCCAGATGTACAAGCTGGATTTAGAAAATGCAGAGGAATCAGAGACCAAACTGCCAACATCCACTGAAACATAAAAAAAGCGAGAATTCCAGAAAAACATCTAATTCTGCTTCACTGACTATGCTAAAGCCTTTGACTGTGTAGATCATAAATGTGGAAAATTCTTAAAGAAATGGGAATACCAGACCACCTTATTTGCCTCCTGAGAAACCTATATGTAGGACAAGAAGCAACAGTTAGAACTGGACATGGAACAGACTGGTTCCAAATTGGGAAAGGAGTACGTCAAGGCTGTATATTGTCACTCTTCTTATCTAACATATGCAGTACATCACGCGAAATGCTGGGCTGGATGATGCACAAACTGGAATCAAGATTGCTAGGGAAAATATCAATAACCTCAGATATGCAGATGATACCACTCTTATGGCAGAAAGCAAAGAGGAACCAAAGAGTCTCTTGATGAAAGTGGATGAGGAGTCTGAAATCCTGGCTTAAAACTCAACATTCAAAAAACTATGATCATGGCATCCAGTCTCATTCAGTTCAGTTCAGTCGCTCAGTCATGTCCGACTCTTTGCAACCCCATGAATCACAGCACGCCAGGCCTCCCTGTCCATCACCATCTCCCGGAGTTCACTCAGACTCACGTCCATCGAGTCAGTGATGCCATCCAGCCATCTCATCCTGTCGTCCCTTTCTCCTCCTGCCCCCAATCCCTCCCAGCATCAGAGTCTTTTCCAATGTGTCAACTCTTTGCATGAGGTGGCCAAAGTACTGGAGTTTCAGCTTTAGCATCATTCCTTCCAAAGAAATCCCAGGGCTGATCTCCTTCAGAATGGACTGGTTGGATCTCCTTGCAGTCCAAGGGACTCTCAAAGAGTCTTCTCCAACACCACAGTTCAAAAGCATCAATTCTCCGGCGCTCAGCCTTCTTCACAGTCCAACTCTCACATCCATACATGACCACAGGAAAAACCATAGCCTTGACTAGACAGACCTTTGTTGGCAAAGTAATGTCTCTGCTTTTGAATATGCTATCTAGGTTGGTCATAACTTTCCTTCCAAGGAGTAAGCGTCTTTTAATTTCATGGCTGCAGTGGCCATCTGCAGTGATTTTGGAGCCCCAAAAATAAAGTCTGACACTGTTTCCACTGTTTCTCCATCTATTTCCCATGAAGTGATGGGACCGGATGCCATGATCTTTGTTTTCTGAATGTTGAGAGCTTTAAGCCAACCTTTTTACTCTCCACTTTCACTTTCATCAAGAGGCTTTTTAGTTCCTTTCAAGGCAAATAGATGGGAAACAATGGAAACTGGGCCAGACTTGATTTTCTTGGGCTCCAAAATCACTGTGGATGATGACTTCAGCCATTAATTTAAAAAATGCCTGATCCTTGGAAGAAAAGCTATGACAAACCTAGACAGCATATTTATCATCTGGTGACCAAAACCATCCCAAAGAAACAGAAATGCAAGAAGGCAAAATGGTTGTCTGAAGAGGCCTTACAAATAGCTGAGAAAAGAAAAAAAGAGAAAGGCAAAGGAGAAAGTGAAAGATATTTTCCAGTGAATGCAGATTTCCAGAGAGTAACAAGGAGAGATAAAAGGCCTTCTTCAATGAACAATGCAAAGAAGTAGAGAGAAACAATAGAATGGGAAAGACTAGAGATCTCTTCAAGAAATCTGGAGATATCAAAGGAACATTTCATCCAAGTATGGGCATGATAAAGGACAGAAATGATGAGGACCTAATACAAGCAGAAGGGATTAAGAAGAGATTGCAAGAATACACAGAAGAACTATATGAAAAAGGTCTTCATGATCAGGGTAACCATGGTGCTGTGGTCACTCACCTAGAGCCAGACATCCTGGAGTGCGAAATCAAGTGTGCCTTAGGAAGTATCACTGCAAACAAAGCTAGTGGAGGTGATGGAATTCCAGCTGAGCTACTTCAAATCCTAAAAGATGACGGTGTTAAAGTGCTGCACTGAATATGCCAGCAAATTTGGAAAACTCAGCAGTGGCCACAGGGTTGGAAAATGTCTGTTTTCATTCCAATCCCAAAGAAGGGCAGTGCTGAAGAATGTTCAAACTACCATACAATTATACTCATTTCACATGCTAGTAAGGATATGTTCAAAATCCTTCAAGTTAGGCCTCAACACTATGTGAATCGAGAATTTCCAGATGTACACGATGGGTTTAGAAAAGGCAGGGTAAACAGAGGTCAAATTGCCAACATTTGCTGGATCATGGAGAAAGGAAGGGAATTTCAGAAAAACATGTACTTCTGTGGATGTTTGTTTCCACAATAAACTGTAGAAAATTCTTAAAGAGATGAGAATATCAGACCACCTTACCTGTCTCCTAAGAAACATGTATGGGGGTCAAGAAACAACAGTTAGAACCGGACATGGAAATATGGACTGGTTCAAAATTGGGAAAGGAGTATGTCAAGGCTGTATATTGTCACCCTGCTTATTTAACTTATATGCAGAGTATACCATGCGAAAGCCTTGCTGGATGAATCACAAGTTGGAATCAGGACTGCTGGAAGAAATATCAACAACCTCAGATATGCAGATGATACCACTCTAATGGTAGAAAGCAAAGAGGAACTAAAGAACCTCTTGATGAGGGTGAAAGAAGAGAGTGAAAAAGTTGGTTTAAAACTCAACCTTCAAAAAACTAATTTCATGGCATCCAGTTCCATCACATCAAGGCTAACAGAAGGGGGAAAAAGTGGAAGCACTGACACATTTTACTTTCTTGGGCTCCAAAATCACTGTGAATGGTGATTGCAGTCATGAAATTTAAAGGCACTTGCTCCTTGGAAGGAAGGCTATGATAAATCTAGATAGCAAGGCTATGACAAACTTAGACAGCATATTAAAAGAGAGACATCACTTTGCCAGCTAAGGTCTGTTTGTCAAAGCTATGGTTTTTCCAGTAATGTAAGGATGTGCGAGCTGGAGTATAAAGAAGGCTGAGCACTGAAGAATTGATGCTTTTGAATTGCAGTGTTGGAGAAGACTCTTGAGAGTCCCTTGGACAAGAAGGAGATCAAACCAGTCAATCCTAAAGGAAATCAACCTTCAATATTCATTGGAAGGACTGATGCTGAAACTCCAATCCTCTGACCACCTGATGGGAAGAGCCAACTTACTGGAAAAGACCCTGGCGCTTGGAAAAATTGAGGGCAGGAAGAGAATGGGGCAACAGAAAATGATATGGTTGAATGGCACTACAGATTCAATGGACATGAGTTTGAGCAAACTCTGGGAGACAGTGAAAGACAGGGACCTGCTGCAGTTCATGGGGTGGCAAAGAGTCAGACATGACTGAACGACTGAACAACAACAAAATCTTGCCAACTAAAGAACAGAGTACGGAAAACCATCCTTAAATAGAGACTAATGAAAAAAAATGAGCGGTAGTTACATGGCTGTCACTTTATTACATTTGTCTGTGGCTGAAATATTTCAGAAATAAAAATTTAATAGCAACAGATGAAAACCCTTTTAAAATGAAATTACTTACAGGCCAAGGTGGTGGGACAGAAGTAACCTCTGGAGTATGAAAATAAGCAACACCATTATGATAAGTATAAGGATATCCAGTTGAAGTTGTTAGATACATTGTTCCAGCTGCTGGCATTATACTGGAACCTAAAACAAAAAGGAAATAGTAATAATTGAAACGTTCAGTTTAACATTTAAAAATGTAATTTCTGAACACTGAAAAATGTTTCTCTTTACACAAATATAGCTATAGTAAAAACTGAGTATTAAAAATTCTTTAAACATCCCATATATTAAAGTATCTTTGAAGCATTTATTTTCAAACTTACTACCCTTAGAGCTTTTGTAGCTTATGGTAAATAAAAAGAAACAAGTTTAATCAGATCAGGTCAGATCAGTCGCTCAGTCGTGTCCGACTCTTTGTGACCCCATGAATCGCAGCACGCCAGGCCTCCCTGTTCAACACCAACTTAATTCTGGTTTTAAAGTAGTATAATGAAATAGAGAACTTTACAATTGAGATTATTATCAGCAAAGTACTTATTTTTACAAATATAAACTACATATAATTTAGAGTTACCTGAAGACTACTGACACTGTAGCAAAGTCCCTAAGATCTCAGTAAGACCATCTATTTGTAAAAGCCCAAAGAAGATGGAGGCAGTGAAACTGGACAAAATACTTGTTCTACCTTAAAAATTCTTAGGATCTACTATCAGCAAGTACTCACTTATGCTATGACTGTATTTTACTCTCTAGTCTACCTTTGCTACAATTGCTGTTGTTGCAAACATGACCACAGACCTTCGTGTTGCTAATTCTGGGTCCTCATTTCTTTTCCCAGGTCAAGTTACATATACTCTTCCCCACAAAATAAAAAAAAAGTCCTTTTTGTCAGGAGAAGACTTTAAAAATTTTATGTGCCAAGTCAGATTTAAGTCCTTGACTAATAGGTTACATAAATCACTGAGGTGGCAATCCTCCTTCCACTATACTGCTGCTGCTGCTGCTAAGTTGCTTTAGTCGTGTCCAGCTCTGTGCGATCCCATAGACGGCAGCCCACCAGGCTCCCCCGTCCCTGGGATTCTCCAGGCAAGAACACTGGAGTGGGTTGCCATTTCCTTCTCCAATGCATGAAAGTGAAAAGTGAAAGTGAAGTCGCTCAGTCGTGTCCGACTCTTAGCGATCCCATGGACTGCAGCCTACCAGGCCCCTCCGTGCATGGGATTTTCCAGGCAAGAGTACTGGAGTGGGGTGCCATTGCCTTCTCCGTCCTAGTGTGTCTCAAAATTTTAAATTCATTATAACAAGCTAGACAGCTTGTTAAAATACAAACTTCAGGTGCCCATTTCAAGAGATTTTTGATTCAAGAGACCTGGGATGGGGCCTGAGAAACTATATTTTGACAGAGCCCAAGTTAACTATTGGTGGCTGCAAACCACACTGACAACAGCACTAGCCTTCTACTCTAAGTAGCACTACTACTCAACTCATATTTTCACGACATTTCATCCAGTATTATTACAGCATATTTTAGTGGTTCTTATTCTCTTGAGAATCTGATAAAAGCCAAAGACCCTTTTCACAAATGTATATATATATATTCAAACAAAATTTTGCATGCAATTTGGAAGGTCCGTGGAATTCCCTCCAAAGATCACCTTTTAGGTACCACAATTAAATAAAGAAATTTTTATTCTTAATTTAGGTACCACAGTTAAATAAAGAAATTTTGAGTGATTATTATTACAATGCATTGGACTAGGCCTTAGTGATACAGCCAAAAAGAAACAAGAAAAAAATTGAGCATGCTATGGTCTCTATCTTCACAGAGGTTAGGGTCTGGTAAGGAAGACAGTCATTAGCTAATTACACAACTAATTATAATTTTGATAAATACAAGAGGCAGTATAGGTAGTACAGGTTATTATATTGGGTAGTATAGGGTACTGGAGAAGGCAATGGCACCCCACTCCAGTACTCTTGGCTGGAAAATCCCATGGACGGAGGAACCTGGTAGACTACAGTCCGTGGGGTTGCGAAGAGTCGGACACGACTGAGCGACTTCACTTTCACTTTTCACTTTCATGCATTGGAGAAGGAAATGGCAACCCACTCCAGTGTTCTTGCCTGGAGAATCCCAGGGATGGGGGAGCCTGGTGGGCTGCCGTCTATGCGGTCGCACAGAGTTGGACACAACTGAAGCAACTTGGCAGCAGCAGCAGTACAGGGTACATCACCGAACATTATCTATTGTATGTCTAGTAATTGTGAGGAAATTGATATTTGGGCTGAGTTTTAAAGAATGAATGGGATGGCAAAGTCACTGTAGGTGAAGAAAACAGTGCATCAGAAATATGGTTATGTTCTGGAATGAAGGATGGCTAAATGATTAAAGCATGGAAAAGATAAGAACAGCTCAAAATAAGCAGAGAATAACATGATAAGATGGGCATGTTTGAAAGATCACTCTGGCTGCCTTATGTGTGATGGGTGGTAAAGTACTGATAGCAAAACTGGATTCAGAAAGATCAGTTAGGAGGCTTTTCAAGTAATTAAGGCAAGCAGAGTGGGTAGCTGGGACTAGAATGTTGGTAACGGAGATGGAAAATAGGTGACAGATTTGAAAAAAAAGGTAATAATCCGTGTACACGCCTAGTTTCTAAAACAATGACTTTGCCTTTATAAGCTGTATTTTCTATTTACAAAATAGAACAATACCTCACAGGTTGCTGTAAAGATTAAATGAAATAATTAAAACCCATAATGTTGACCTTTATGCTAAAGAGTTCTTAAGTAACTATTTGTTTGTTTGAAAGCATTCAGGATAGTACTGATTTATGTTCTGTTTTTAGCAACCTGTGGGTTGCATAAAACAGGTTTTTATGAACACTCCCAGTTGTTTTTACTGATAGTGATAATGGATTAAGAATTGTTATTACATGCTATAGCTTAACTCTTACAACTAACAGCAGTAGTCTGAAAATATTCAGCATTCTGACATATTTAGTGCATTTCATTTTGGAGTATCAACTTACTAAGGACACGTCAGTTATCTTATAAATTAACAAATACTAGGTCAAAATTAAATTTGATCTCTGTTAACTTCTAAGTCAAAAGCAGAACAGTCCAAATGAGCACAATCTATTAATTTGTTAACAGATGTATAATAACTACATAATGTTTTGAACATCCAAATGGACACATGGACACTAGTTACAAATTTTATGCAAAGTTTCTCCTTCTAGCCAAAGATTCTGTTAGAAATTTTAATACTATAGGTTAAAAGGTAACCATAAAGATGCCTAATTTAATAAACGGGAAGAGTGAGAAAAAAGAATAAGAGTTGAAAGTATTCTGGAAATTTGAGGAAGGCACTTAGCCAATTCCTAAAGCTTTAGGGGTTGTTTCTTCTGATAATTATGATACATATGGTTGGGTTACAGTATATACCATACAACCAGAGTTTCTGATATTTTACATTTTTACTTTTAGTAATTTTATTCTAATTTTAAATTACTGTATTAGAAAAACTTTAAAATAGTAATTACTTCTAATTTCTTTCATAATTTTAAACTATATTTTAACTATACAATTTTTCCTTTAAAGATGTAACTATTTGGAATATAGTTAAACATTATTATTTATATACATTTTCCCTAGCCTCCTCCATCCCACAAGTTAATGTATTTAATTTGTGGAAAGAAATATTCATTTGCCTACCACCTTTGCTAAAATAACTTTATTAAATCAAAGAAACGTGATACTTTAATGAAGTTCTATTAATAGTCTTACATTTTGAAAAAGAACCATGCAAAAATATTGAAAAATATATTAGTTCTCAATACATACGAGGGATCCCTACTTGTTGCTTTCTTATTGCCGGGCCAATGTTCAGTTTCTTATCCTTGTAATTAAGTTTTTCAGCCTAAAATAAGAAAAAGTACATTACTTTATTATCACACCTTGAAAACAGCAAGGCATAGTAGAAAGTGCAAAGCCTTTGGATTAAAATAGATTTGGGTGTGAATCCTGGTTCCAATGTACTGACCCTAATTCCTCATTTGGCAATTTGAGTTGTTACACATGTGGTCCCAGCTGAGGTTAAACACGGAGACATTTTGTTTTCTTTTTTCAGCTTTTATACTGTAAACAAATGTCCTTTTCATGTTCTATTTACTGTCATGTTTTTCACATTTTTGTGCCTTATGTTAGTATTTTTGCTACTTAAGATGGCTCTCAAGTGTAGTGTTGAAGTGCTGGCTAGTGTTCCCAAGTGCAAAAAGACTGTCATGTGTTTTAGCAGAGAAAGTACGTGTTAGCTGGGTTAATTCACACATGGGTTTAGTGCTGTTGATCATGAGTTCAATGTTAATGAATCAAAAATGTTACATGTAATCTTTAAACAGAAGCACACATAAAACAAAGTTATATATTGATTGGCTGATGAAAATATTGTAAACAGAAGTTCGTGAGAAACTAACCCTGTATTTTCTAGGTGCAGCACACTTCAGTATTTGCTAATTCAGTGTTTATGATGATTTTATAGAACACAACCACTATAAATAATGAGAACTGACTGCATATGACTTAATAAAATGTAATTAAAATAAAATTTTTTCCTAAAAAATTAAATGCTACACTTGCCAAACTTAAGAGTTATTATATACTGAACTGCTGGGTTTAGATTTTTTTTCTATGAATGTTCTTTGTTTATAAGTTTTTCATAGGAGGGAAGTAATCTCAGATAAGGCACCCCACTCCAGTACTCTTGCCTGGAAAATCCCATGGATGGAGGAGCCTGGTGGGCTACAGTCCATGGGGTCGCTGAGAGTCGGACATGACTGAGCGACTTCACTTTCACTTTTCACTCTTATGCATTGGAGAAGGAAATGGCAACCCACTCCAGTGTTCTTGCCTGGAGAATCCCAGGGACAGGGGAGCCTGGTGGGCTTCAGTCTATGGGGCTGCACAGAGTCGGACACGACTGAAGCGACTTAGCAGCAGCAGCAGCAATCTCATTTTAGGAATCTACATTCATAGCATTTTTTAGGAATTCAAAGTGCTATTAACACATCAGAAAAGACACATCCCTAAATTCTCAGTTTAAGAAAATAAAGTGAAAAGTTATAATTTCACAGCCAAACTTATGCAATTATTTGGCATTTGTTTTTCTGCAGATAAATTTATCTTTAATTTTTAATTCTTTTTGGAGACCAATGTTAATCTCAAGATACAAAGAAAATAAATTTTTTTAGCAATCAATTATTGTACTAGAACCCCACTATTAAATTAATACCTTAAAGCAGGGGTCCCCAACTTCTGGGATCTAATGCCTGATGATCTGGGGTGGAGCTGATGTAATAATAATAAAGTGCACAATAAATGTAACATACTTGAATCATCCCCAAACTATATGCCCCAGGTCTGTGGAACAACTGTTGCCACCAAACTAGTTTCTGGTGCCAAAAAGGTTGGGGACCACTGCCTTAAAGGATTAGTTTCAAAGAAAGAAGTTTCAAAAATGAAGTTAAATACACCAAAATATCTTACCTCTTGTAAAATTTTTTGTGCATCTTCTTGTGTTTCAAAAGTGACGAAGCCATACCTAAATAAATCCATTAATTATTATAGTAGAACATTACATTGATATTATACTAAGATTAAATATATATATTTTTAGAATGGGCCACAGTAGGAATGAACATTTTTCTATGGTGTACCAGTATGCAAAACTTAGAGGAGAATTGTTCACAGCTTAACATGGTTATCCTCTTAAAGGGAGAGGCCTAAAAAAAAAATAACAACCCAGGGATCTTAAAACAGTATCAGACCAGAGCTGTATGCAAGGCAGGAAAACATGAGAGATTTGTGTTCTGGTTTACAAATTAGGGTGCAATAAATTTCAGCCCAGAGCAGTAACCTCCTTTTAAAATGACATAAGTTTGCTTTCAATAGAAATCAAAGTATAAAAAGAATCTTTAAAAAATTAAAAATTGAACATGATAAAATATTTTATCTTGGTAAATGAGTACACATATTATTTACTATTGTTAGCATATATAAACTGAGAATGTAACTATTAGTATATTTCCCAAATAAAATAAGTTAAAAATATTATACAACCCAGGTTTTATATCTGCTTTTCATATATAATTGTTATCTTCAGAGTATAAATCATATGATCAAGATACAAATACACAGTATAAGTGAAGTGAAAGTTGCTCAGCTGTTTCCGACTCTTTGAGGCACCCACAGACTTTACAGTCCATGGAATTCTCTGGGCCAGAATATTGGAGTGGGTAGCCATTGCCTTCTCCAGGGGATCTTCCCAATCCAGGAATCGAACCCAGGTCTCCCGAAATGCAGGTGGATTCTTCACCAACTGAGTCACCAGGGAAGCCCAAGAATACTGAAGTGGGTGATCTATCCCTTCTCCAGGGTATCATCCCCACCCAGGAATCGAACCAGAGTCTCCTGCATTGCACATGGATTCTTTAACAGCTGAATTACACAATATATGCCTTGTCCAAAAAGACAAAATAGGTAGATAAAAAGGGATGAAAGAAAAAAAAAGTACATCCCCCTCCCCCAATTTAATCTCTATTTGGATAATTTTAGGAAACTGTCTTGAGTAATGCTCAACTTTATTTTCCTCAAATTGTGTATGTACGTTAAGTTCCTCAGTCGTGTCCGACTCTTTGCGACCCCATGGACTGTAGCCTGCCAGCTCTTTTGTCCATGGAATTCTCCAGGTAAGATTATTGGAGTGGGTAGCTGTTCCCTTCTCCAAGGGATTGTTTCAACTTAGGGATCGTACCCAGGTCTTCTGAATTGCAAGCAGATTCTTTACTGTCTAAACCACCAGGGAAGTGCCAATTCATAATTACTAATAAGTAATTATGTATCATGTAATTAATAAACATTTACTATTTTATTCAATTCATAATTACTGTATTGTATATGAATTTCCTTTTTCAACAAAGGAATTTCTTTATTTGCTCAAGTATTAAACAAGGGCTAAAGAAGTATTTTTACACTTTTTAGTAGAACACATATACCACCCAGTGGAAAAGGCATAAAATACAGTCTACACTGTTTGTGTTATTTTCAATGATTTAAAAATGGATATTACAAATTCCATTAAGCCAAATATAAGTGGTACAATTTCACTTCATCATATTATTTTTTGTGGGGCTCAGAAGTCTGTTTATATGCAGGATTTGTTTATATTATATGTTTATATCTGTTAATCATCTCTGCAGGATCTCATCTTTTTAGAAGTGTCCACCTATCATATTTACATGTAGTTTCCCACTAATATTTTACCCATCTTATTGGTCCTTTCTTTTATGCCTATGAATATGTATATATTGCCTCTTTTTCAAGAAAATAATCATTCATTGATTTCTTTAACTTTGCAATCAAACTTCTCAAGTGAGTACACTATGTAAACTACCTTTTTCTTCTCTGATATTTGGCTTTTGTAAATACCAATTCACTAAAACAGCTCTAATGTCACCAGACATTACTAGCCAAATCCTAGTGCTTTATTCTTTAATTTTCATTCTCCTTGATTTGGCAATTAAAAATCATTCTCGCTAAGATTATATTTCTTAGATTAGTCCCCTGGTTAGGTCTCTGAGGCACAAGCTACAGACATTCTTTTGTGTCAGCCTTTTCCAAATTAAGTTCTCTCTAGTCTAAAGCAGGTATACAATTCCAAAAGTATCAGATTCCTTTAGTTTCTGGTTCCTTGGCTACTGGACACCAGCTACTCAACATTAAGTGCTTACTACCTAACAATCAATGGTCCCTCAGCCTTTGCAAGAATAACTTTACAACAAATTAAGGAATATTAAAGCATCCTCTTTCCTCTAAAATACCCACGCCCCACTCCCCAACACATGGAGATCAAAAGGAAGGAGAAAGCAGCCATGAAACTCTCTTTTTAAAAATGGAATCAGGACTTCCCTGGTGGTCCAATGGTAAAGAATCCTCCTGCCAATTCAGGGGACATGGGTTCCATCCCTGGTCTGGGAAGATTCCACATGTGGTCAAGCAATTAAGCCTATGCACCACAACTACTGAAGCCTGTGCACCCTAGAGCCCCTGCTTGCTGCAACTAGAGAAAGCCTAGGCACAAAAATGAAGAACCAGTGCAGCCAAAAAAACCCAAAACACAACCAACGCCCCACCTCCCCACCAAAAAAACAACAAAACAGCCAAACTTCACTACAACTTCCTTCTTAAAAAAAAAAAAAAGGAACCAAAGTAAGGCAGAATACAAAATGTAGCAATCCAATAAAAACACAATTGTTAATTCTGTGTACTACCTATAGTGATACTAACCCTTTGGAAACTCCAGCTCTGTCATTTACAATCTTCACTTCTTTTACAGATCCATACTGGGAAAAAAATTTTCTTAAATCATTTTCATTTGTCTAATGGTATAAAAATAAAACACAAAAAACCCCATTTTAATTGATAAAAGATGAAATAACTTCTGCTTGTTTTGGAGACAGAAAAGGCAACACAAATTAATAGTATGGATATAAGGATGCCTGTCATCATAAAAACTGCATGAAATCACTAGGTTATTAAAATTAATACTTTGCTTTATGCAGAGTTGTTAATACTATGTTGTTAAATTATTATATAGCAATAAAATATTTTAAGCTGAGTTTTCTAGAACTACAAATAAAGCTTGTTCTCTAGTTAGCTATTTTTTGATAAAACTGTACTAGGTATGCCTATAACTATACTAAGGGCATATTATTATTGGTTCTTGTGATTCAGAGAGGCCTACAGTCATGGCAATGGAACTAGGTTATGCTGGCCTCCACCAGTCACTCTATTTTTATTTTAAAATTTATTTTTAAGGATAATTGCTTTAAAGAATTTTGCTGTTTTATGTCATACAATCACTCTATGTTAATGAGCATAGTCATCAGGAAAGTTAAGGTCTTAGAAAGGAAATATATTTACAAAAGTACCTGAACTCAATTTGTGGTAACAACAGAGAGGCTACAAAACTTTAAGTTTTTAGACATTTTATCTGTAGTCAAAATACATACAGACATTATGATGATAAACAAAAAATATTGAGTCATAACTAGACTATCATGTATAAGATGTCTACAAAGATGGTCTGGCATATCTGGCAATTAAAATAATCTCATAACAGACCCACATCACCTTTCCCTAGAGCATTCACTCTAAATTCATTGCAATTTCATTTTCTGGTTCAACTGTGTTTGCCCACAAGAAAAACTTTAAATATTCATAGAAAAAATTTTTCTTTACATATATATCTAGGAAAAGACATGCCTAATGGTAGAGCAATACCTCTTGAGTTCCACAGGTACCTCACTGCGTTTAGAAAAAAAATAAATTTTTAGTTGGTAACCTAAAGCTTGCTAAATTGGATGATGGCAAATACTGAGTTAATCTAGGTACAACAGTCTCATTTCAATAAACACAAAATGGAATCAACATCAAAGATTTCTATTAGAGACTTGAAAACAAATTAATTAAACCATTCTCTGATAGAAGAATCACTAGCTCAATTTTACATCTCCATCTCTGTTAAAAACGAGACAGAAAGTCAAGATTGTCAAATATTAAAAGGGATGGGCTCTAGGGGTCTAAAAAGAAGAATTTTATGAAGTTTGAGACTGCTTGCTACTGTGTTAAACTACTTCCTTGATGGAAATTATCTATGGTTTTGGGTAAGGTGTAACTCTAAGGGAGAACCTTACCAATTAACTTAAAGCTAAGATTGTATTGTAATGGCCCCCAAAGTTTATATTGTAGCTGACAGGCTTCAATAAAAACCGACACTAAACTAATGAGAACCCACTGTATAGCACAGGGAACTCTACTCAATGCTGTGGTGACCTAAATGGGAAAGAAATCTAAAAAACAGGGGATATATGTATATCTATAGCTGGATCACTGTGCTGTATAGTGGAAACTAAAACAACATTGTTAAGCAACTATACATCGAAAAAGATAAAAAAAAAAAACCTACACTTAACCTAGCCATACAAACTATTATATTGATGGTTTATTTAAAAATATGCTAAGCTAATATAATATAAATTCTGAATAAGAATATTTAACTTGAATATTTATGGTCAGTTATTAATATTTTCCATGGAAACAGGAAATCTTTTTAAAAGTAAGCATTTCATAAGAAATTATTTCCCTTAATTTATTATTAGTGAACCAATCACACACTTGCTTAAGACTCATAATTCTGATAAACACACTGTGACATTCATCTTGAGCAGCAAAGAAGCAATTCCATCCAAATTGTGAGACCCTGATTGTTGGAAAACAGTGAGTGATAAATACTATACCCTAATTGCACAAGCATTTTTTTTTAAGACAACTCTCCCTGAAATTTCCAATATGTAATATGGAAGCCTGGAAATCCTTCTATATATTCCCTTGGAATAAAGAATGTTCCACTTAAATTATCGATGCCTGCCTTTCCCGTAGGTGTTTACAACTGCCTCCCACATGGGGGTGCTGCAAAACATCTCACAAAACTACGCCTCTCTGAAAGAGTGAAATGGCTGATTATTTAAACATATTACTGTTAAGATGCTTTATTCTGACTAGGACACATGCCTTTTTTGGTAATCAAGTTGTAAATTCGGTTACAGAAGCAATTTGCAAAATAAAAGTCTAAGAAGTTACTCAGGAACTGAAAATAAAGTTGGGATAAAGAAACAGGACTTCATAAAACTGTTGTGTTTATTTTCTTTTTCCTTAATTGAGTCATCTTTTGAAAATTTTAATCACTCATTGTTTGGGCTATTGGATTATTATGTAAAAAAAAGTATAATTAGTGTGATATGGTGAAATAATGTGGAGCTATCAGTCAGAAAACTAGGATTCCAGTTTTCACTTTGTCTCTAAGTAGTTAGGTGACTATAGATAGGTCAATGAGCCTCAATTTCCTTGTATGTGAAATTAGACAATTATACATACTCTACTATAATAAGACAATTTGAACCCTACTAATCATTACGAAAATATTAAATAATTATTTTTATAGTTGCACAAATAAACCATTTCTGAGAAATATAATAAAATACTTCTAACAAAAAAAAATTCACTATATTGCATGCATTATTAGGTACCTTAAAGTCAATTCCTCCTACAAAGATGCGATTAGGGATCACTGTTCCATATCTTGGGGCACTCGTTGGGTTATTCAAAGGCACAGGTGACACAGGATTAGGGGATGGAGATAATGAATCTGTTTGCGTCTGATTTGATGTTTGCTGTAAAATAAAATTCTTTTAAACTCAGTACTGGGTATAAGTTTTAATGCAAGATAAAAGCATTTATCCTTCAAAAAGGTAAGTATACTGACAAAATGTAGTATTTTAGACTTTAATTTTATGCTATTATGAAGATTATAGAGCTAATAACTTTTGAAGGCAAGAAAAATACAATAAATACAGAATCTACTCCTCTACAGAGATCTTAAATCTTAAATGTATCATTTAAACATACATATATTAATTACTATTAAATGTACAATTTAAATATTTTAAGTATTAAGAAGGAATATTAAACTCAAAAAGAAGTTTAGGAAAGAGAAAAGTAGGACAGTTAGGACAGTTAGGAGCTGGCCTGGTACAACAACTAGGCCCTGGTGTTGTAAGAGGTGTCCGGGATCTCACAGGTAGGCTGTGGTGTTCTCTTGTTAACACCAACATTGAGCAAGGCTACTATTATTGTGATGAAAGAAAGTGAAAATCGCTCAGTTGTGTCTGACTCTCTGTGACCCTATGGACTATACAGTCCATGGAATTCTCCAGGCCAGAATACTGGAGTGAGTAGCCTTTCCCTTCTCCAGGGGATCTTTCCAATCCAGGGATCGAACCCAGGTCTCCCACATTGCAGGCAGATTCTTTACCAGCTGAGCCACAAGGGAAGCCCAAGAATACTGGAGTGAGTAGCCTATCCCTTCTCCAGGGGATCTTTCCAACCCAGGAACGGAACCAGGGTCTCCTGCATTGCAGGCGGATTCTTTACTAACTGAGCTATCAGGGTAGTGTTATTGTGATGGGTGAAGATAAAAACAAGACCACTCCATATCATACCTACACACTGACAGAAACAAAAGCACTGCCCAAACCATAAGAATGACCAAACATCCTTTTATCCTGCCTGACAAGACTGACTACTCCTTCTTTATCAATCACAAAACTTTAGCTTCAATCTCTTTCTTGTCTTCTAGTTAAGAATTAATGTAGCACTGGTGGTAAAGAACCTGCCTGCCAATGCAGGAGACTTAAGAGACGCTGGTTCGATCCCTGGGTGGGAAAGATCCCCTGGAGAAGGAAATGGCAAACCACTCCAGTATTCTTGCCAGGAGAAACCCATGGACAGAGAAGCCTGGCAGGCTACAGTCCATAGGGTTGCAAAGAGTCGGACATGACTAAAGCGACTTAGCACTTAGCACAATCATAGAATTACTCCCACTTTCTGACAACATGCATTTCAGAGTAAAACTTTCTTTAAACCCACTCTAAAAAGTGCTAATACAAGCCTAAATCCTATAATAAGTTCTAACATCCTCTAGTTCAGAAGGCCCCATGTTCTTCCTTGCTGTAATTCAGAAGAGCCAACTTTATTAAACTATAGGTATATTTGTGGTGGTCTTTGGCTAAAGGGCATTGACAAGTAAATACATTCTGACATTTAAGTTCACTGCTTTTCAACTCTAAAGTCAAATTTTTAAATGCACTTGGCAATTTGAAAAGTAGTCTGATTTTGAAAAAAAATTTTTTATACCCGTAACTCATAGGTATAAATTTTTATACTAAAGTTTTTAATAATATTAATTTTTACTTTATACTAAAGAACTGAGCTCATATTCATATATTCAGTGTCAGTGTATAATTCTAAGTCAGTGGATCTAATTCAGATTTTAATAAATACATATTAACAAGTAATGGAGAAGAAAATGGCAACCCATGCCAGTATTCTTGCCTGGAAAATACCACAGACAGGGGAGCTTGGTGGTTCATAGTCCATGAGGTTGCAAACCGTTGGACATGACTTAACGACTATAAAAACAATAACAACTAACATATAAGCCTTTGCACAATAGCAAAACAGTAGATAGACTCTTAAGGTACACTGGGAAAAAAACAAGACTTGGGAATAGAATTTTAAAGAGAAACAAATATAAGAACTTGCTATTTTCCTTGTAAGAACACTAAAGAGACTTCTGAGACACTAAAAGAGTTCTTCAAAAAGCTTGAAGTTCACGACTTAAATTCTCTGAAAAACAAACTCATGAAAATTAATTTCCCACTTAGATAACGGAGTTGTTCTTTTTCACACTGCTCTCCTTTCACTTCACTGGCCAATAAACCGTAATCCCTAAAAATTAATCTCTGCAAGATGTACAGAGAAATATCTAGGCCAGTGGTGACTACCGGGCCATAGGCTGGAACTTTTGGGGTCTATTGTCCATCTAGTCTTAAGAGGGAAAAACGCTCCCTAGTAAGGGAGTTTATAAAAATATCTCTTAAACCACAAACTCATCATATTTAATAATTGCTATGTTGTAGCTGCCAGTTAAAACTGGGAACCCAATCTTAACAACATCCTCTCAGGGCATTTAAAAGTTAATTTATAACTTCAGTCACCTGTAAGACATAGTGCCAGACTGGATGATTCTGGGATGTTTCGTTTTACTTTTCAACTGTGGATTTGTATTGCTATAGATAACTGAACAGCTCTGGCAGATACAATCTACTCTACCTGCCTATTTGTTTAGAGAATGCAGAAATTACTTACCTGCAAAATTAAAAAAAAAATTCATGAAATTCTCTTCTTTAAAGCAAAATGAATTCAATGGATGAACTCTTTTGCTTTCAAATTTAGTTAAATAAAACTCCACTGGTTTTTATTTTTATGAGAGAAAAATGACATGAATGGAAGAGAGCAAAGTGCTTTACTTCCAATCTTAAGAAATCCTCAACACGGAGGAAGGAAAAACACGAACTTTGTACATTCCATTCACATCATTCTTCTATTTTTAAGGTTCCTATTCTATTGTGGGTTCCAACTGTTTTTTCTCCTTACCACTAATCACTTTCCAACACACTATGTAATTTATATTACGTTTGTCATCTCTTTCCACTATATTGTAATGTTCAAGAAAAGGGCTTTGCTTGTTTTGTTCACCGCAGTATCTGAGACCATATATAGCAGGTGTTCAATAAACGTTTGTTGAATAAAGAATAAATAATTTCTTCCTGCTCATGATACACCAACCTTTAGGTTGTGGGCTGAAGAATACAACATGAATAAAACCCTAGAAAATATTTTAATCTTGGCAGTAACAAGGCTCAAGTAGAGGCAATCTTTTAAGTTCCTTAGAGACAGCGATTTATTGAGTTAATTCAGAATGCCTCAAATTCCGCCAGCAAAATTTTGCAAATGTATGAAAAGCACCTAGCTAGGTGCTGTTTGGGGCAAGCAGTAAGTAAGGGTCCTTAGCTTAGTAAAACTTCTAGTACTAAAAAGTTTATTTAAAATTTCCTCCAAAGCAATGTGCCCCCACTGCCTCCTCCCCTGGAGAATTAACCTCGAAATTTATCTACTCTGCCAATGAAGAGAAGAGGAAAGAGACGGGCTAACCGTCGCAGTGAAGGACTCGGCGCTCCTTCCCCTCCGAGGCCAGCAAGCCGAGGTGCTGGAGGAAATGGCCGCAGCAACAACTTCCTCAGGGTCTCTCAAGTCATCGTGAACTGGAGCACCGATTCGAGGATCCACCCCCTCCCCACCAAAGTGCGGGAGGGAAAAGAAGGCTAGCCAGCGAGAAATTTTGTCCCGCAAACCCGCCAGAAGCAGTGGCGGGAATCCTCAACGGCACAGACCCAGACGCTGGCCTCGTGCGTAGCAGGGCCCCGCGGGCATCTCGTGGCACTCGCTGATTGGCTGCCGGCGGGCACGGGGTGAGGCGCGACGGCACGTTGCCGCAGCCCCTCGGGCCTACTCGGTCTCCCACCCCTCCCCCACCCGGCCCAGACTGGCTTGGGCGCGAGTGTCAAGGTCCGACCTGTGCCCAGGTGCCCCATATAACCTACACTCGCCCTCCCCCAACCCCCACCCCCAGCCAGGTCTCTCAGGACTTCTGGTTTCCACTGACCGGTCGGGAAGAGGAGGGGATGGCCACCTGGTCAACTCCTCATATGGGTGGCTAGGTTGAGTCTGGCTGGAGTGAGCGTCAAAGACGCAGCCGAACCTACTTTCGGCGGGAAAGCTGGTTCTCTAGCCCGAACCCAGCCTGGTGCACAGGACCCGGTCACCCACGCTTCCCGGAACCTCCCAGCCAGTCTACACCAGTCCAGGTCAGGCGTCGCACCTGCCCGACCCCACTACACAACCCGACGGGGCCTATCTTCATGGCGGTCGATGAGGCGCCCTGTCCACGCTTCTTGCTGACCATATAGCGAGCTCTAGACTCGTCCTTCCAGCCCCTCACAGACGGCGCCCACGTTGCTCCTTCTCCCCGCTATCCCGGGGCCCAGGACTCTGGGCCCTGACCGCCGTACTCACCGCCCCGGACTCGGTCTCCATCTTCCTCTCTGCTCTTCAAAAGCTAGGGGGAAAGGCACAGAAACCTACAGTTCGTAAGCACCTTCACACCCAGGAAGCAACACCACGCTTCCCGACGGAGACTTTCTCCCCCTGGCGGCTACGGCGGCGGTGGCAGCTGCAAGGGCGCAGACTCGAACCCAGGGCCTGAACCTACCACCCGCGGGGATAGGGAGGGGCAGACGACGTAGCCTCGGGAGGCGGGTGGCGGTGCGGGCGGGCGCCGCAAGCCCGGGAGGGGCGCGGGCGGGCAGGTTTCGGTCGTGGCCCGTGGTCGCCGAGCTGGGCCGTCTCAGGGGTAGAGCGTGCAGCAGGTCGGGGCGGGCGTGAGGTGAGCGGATCGAGTGCTCTATTCTCAAGCCACTCTCGTCTGCTTTCGGACGGCTGGGGAAGAGACAGCGAACGGCTATGCAGAACTCCATGCACCACACGCCTTTCCCTCTCCTCCCCTTTGGGGAAAGTTGGCTTCTAGGACTGGTGGGTTTTCGAGAGGTGGCGGTGCGTTTAGAGGCTTTACTAAGGTGCAAGAAGCCGGTTGACGGGCGACTTCGTAAGGCTGGTGCGGGGAGAGGAGGCCAGTTTGCAGAGTTAAAGCCTGACCCCCGGGGCCTGACGCGCCAAACTCGGGGGCTCCGGAGAAGCCGCAGACGCCTCGGCGCACCTGTTGTCGCCGTCACTCATCCCCGCCGAGCGGGCGGGGCGGCGCGGGCCGCTTGGCCGGGAACCGCCGCGCCGCCCCGTCCGAGCTCCGGCGTCAACCTTAGGCCCGCGCCCGCTGAGCACAGCCCGGCCGTCGCACAGCCGGCCAGCGATGGGTCTACCTGCGCGCTTCCAGGGGTGAGGACTGTGCCACTTGGCTGGAGCGGCTCTATTTCCTTTGAAAGAAGTCTGCTTTGTAAAAAGTCTTTCTGAAAAGTAGCTGCGATTTATGCATCAATACATATGTCATCAACTTCACATACTTTACTTATGTATATAAATATATATAATCAATTTTAAACAATCACAACTCGGTAAACTTCTGTAATGATCATGGTGATTATGGCACTATGATTATGGTTAAGCAATTTGGTCAAGATCTAAAGCGATAGATTTCAGTCTCTGATCGCAGATCATGATTTAATCACATTGCCATATTTTAAAGAATGAGCAAAAACTGTTAAAAATTACATCAGTAATGACTTTTGTACTATTATAAAAGTTTGACTTTAGTTTACTTTCAAGATAAAGTGTTAAAATTATTATGTATTTAAGTTTTAATCTTTGGTGCAGCAGGAGAGCATTCTTGCCTGGAGAATCCTCATGGACAGAGGAGCTTGGTGGGCTATAGTCCATGGGGTCTCAAAGAGTGGAACACTAGTGAAGCGACTTAGCATGCACTTTGATGCCAGGCCCAGTGCTTTACAATCAGTATCATTTAATCATTTCATTCTCCAGCAGCCCTTCAGTTGGATTCACCTGTTATTTTCGTGTGTGTGTGTGTAAAGTCACTCAGTCCTGTCTGACTCTTTGTGACCCTATGGACTGTAGCTTGCTAGGCTCCTCAGTCCATGAGATTCTCCAGGCAAGAATACTGGAGTAGATTGCCATGCCCTCCTCTATCTTCATATTACTGGTGAGCAAATGGAGATTTGGAGGTTAAGCAATTTGGTCAATATCTAAAGCAATGGATTTAACTAGGGGTGTCTCTGATAGCAGGTCATAATTTAACCATATTGACATACTTTAAAGAATTAGCAAAAACTGTTAAAAATTACATCAGTAATGGCTTTTGTCGGAGAAGGCAGTGGCACCCCACTCCAGTACTCTTGCCTGGAAAATCCCATGGACAGAGGAGCCTGGTAGGCTGCAGTTCATGGGGTCGCTAAGAGTCAGACACGACTGAGTGACTTCCCTTTCACTTTTCACTTTCATGCATTGGAGAAGGAAATGGCAACCCACTCCCGTGTTCTTGCCTTGAGAATCCCAGGGACGGGGGAGCCTGGTGGGCTGCCGTCTATGGGGTCGCACAGAGTCAGACATGACTGAAGCGACTTAGCAGCAGCAATGGCTTTTGTATTGTATATGTATGAAAGCTTGACTTTTGTTTTATTTACTACAAGATAAAGTGTTAAATTATTATGGATTTAAGTTTTAATCTGTTCAGATGTTTAGCTTTTCATATTATTTACCACAAATAAGGCTTCACTGGTGGCTCAGAGGATAAAGCGTCTGCCTGCAATGCAGGAGACCCGGGTTTGATCCCTGGGTTGGGAAGATCCCCTGGAGAAGGAAATTGCAACCCACTCCAGTGTTCTTGCCTGGAGAATACCATGGACAGAGGATCCTGGTGGGCTACAGTCCATGGGGTTGCAAAGAGTCGGACACGACTGAGCGACTTCACACACACCACAAATAAAATGGGAAACAATTTTTTTTCATTGACTACAGTTCAGCTACAGCATCCTAAAAGTCATTATATGTTTGTGCATACAATTTAAGCTCATTTTTGCAGGTTTTAGTTTCTGTAGAAACAGAGATTGTAAACCTATTAAAAAGTAAAACTCATTCCAGAGCAGAATAATTTTGCTGTTCAATACTGTTAGAACTGATCTTTGGGCATTTTTTCATGGTAGTAATGATGAGTTTAAGTAGATATTACTGCCATCTCTTTTGCCCAAGTCTCTTTTGACCAACAACACATTTTTGAAGACTGTATTCACCGTAATAGGTGTTCAGTCTGTGACATACATTAGGGAACACTGTATTTCAATACCCATGTCAGGTTCTAGGAGAATATACTGAATTTGCAGTATAGTAATTCTTTGTTCTGCTTCTAAGTCGTTTAGTCCTTAGAGCAAAAAGAATATTTTAAAACTTGAATAAAACATACACAATTATACAGGTCAACTTAGTACATATTTATAGAGTTCCTGTATGTTCAAGAACATAAATGACTTAGAAGAACAACAAGATCAAACCTCTGTCCTTGACGTACTTTCAATCTAGAAAGAGAGAAAAGACTATTACTATAATTGCAAAAAATTATATCTAATACACTTATAATAAATAGGATACATACAGAATAGGATAAGTGGTATATGAATTATGATCCAAGGCCTGTGGAAACACAGAGCACAGTGTCCAGAGCTGGGAAGGGGCACCAACAAAGCTGAAATGATGGTCTGAATGGGAAGGTGAAGAAAGCCCCTGTCATGTGTGCAGCACCAGGCAAGGCACGTTATTTTTAAATCTTCTCAGTTACCATGCTTTATCTGGCAGTCTGAGCCTTAGAGAGACTCTACATTGCCAGAAAGTGGTGGATGTGGTTTTCAATTTGACTTCATTGCCCATGCACAGTGCACTTTGCCATATTTATACCATGGTATCAGGGACTTGGGCTTCCCAGGTAGCTCAGTGGTAAAGAATCTGCCTGCCAAGCAGGAGACTCAGGTTCAGTCCCTGGGTCAGAAGATCCCCCAGAGCAGGAAATGGCAACCCACTTTAGTGTTCATGCCTGGAAAATCCTGTGGACAGAGGAACCTGGTGGGCTATAGTCCATGGGTCACAAAAGAGTCAGATATGACTTAAGTGACTAAACAATAATATTGGAGGATAATTGTTTTATACTGTTGTGTTGGTTTCTGCCATACATCAACATGAATCAGCCATAGGTATACATGTGTCTCCTCCTTCTTGAACCTCCCTCCCATCTCCACCCCATCCCACCCCTCTAGATTTTCACAGAGCACTCGGTTGAGCTCCCTGTGTCACATAGCAAATTCCCACTGGCTATCTGTTTAACATATGGTGATTTATTTATTTATTTTAATTTAAAATTTATTTATTTTAATTAGAGGCTAATTACTTTACAATATTGTATTGGTTTTGCCATACATCAACATGAATCTGCCACGGGTGTACACGTGTTCCCAATCCTGAACCCCCTCCCACCTCCCACCCCATACCATCCCTCTGGGTCGTCCCAGTGCACCAGCCCCAAGCATCCTGTATCCTGCATTGAACCTGGACTGGTGATTCATTTCTTATATGATATTATGCATGTTTCAATGCCATTCTCCCCAATCATCCCCCCCCTTCTCCTACAGAGTCCAAAAGACTGTTCTATACATCTGTGTTCTATACATCTGCTGTCTCTCATACAGGGTTATTTTTACCATCTTTCTAAATTCCATATATATGTGTCAGTATACTGTATTGGTGTTTTTCTTTCTGGCTTACTTCACTCTGTATAATACGCTCCAGTTTCATCGACCTCATTAGAACTGATTCAAATGTATTCTTTTTAATGGCTGAGTAATACTCCATTGTGTATATGTACCACAGCTTTCTTATCCATTCATCTGCTGATGGACATCTAGGTTGCTTCCATGTCCTGGCTATTATAAACAGTGCTGTGATGAACATTGGGGTACACGTGTCTCTTTCAATTCTGGTTTCCTTGGTGTGTATGCTCAGCAGTGGGATTGCTGGGTCGTATGGCAGTTCTATTTCCAGTTTTTTAAGGAATCTCCACACTGTTCTCCATAGTGGCTGTACTAGTTTGCATTCCCACCAACAGTGTAAGAGGGTTCCCTTTTCTCCATATCCTCTCCAGCATTTATTGCTTGTAGACTTTTGGATAGCAGCCATTCTGACTGGCATGAAATGGTACCTCATTGTGGTTTTGATTTGCATTTCTCTGATAATGAGTGATGTTGAGCATCTTTTCATGTGTTTGTTAGCCATCTGTATGTCTTCTTTGGAGAAATATCTATTTAGTTCTTTGGCCCATTTTTTGATTGGGTCGTTTATTTTTCTGGAATTGAGCTGCAGGAGTTGCTTGTATATTTTTGAGATTAGTTGTTTGTCAGTTGCTTCATTTGCTATTATTTTCTCCCATTCTGAAGGCTGTCTTTTCATCTTGCTTATAGTTTCCTTTGTTGTGCAGAAGCTTTTAAGTTTAATTAGATCCCATTTATTTTTGCTTTTATTTCCAATATTCTAGGAGGTGGGTCATAGAGGATCCTGCTGTGATTTATGTTGGAGAGTGTTTTGCCTATGTTCTCCTCTAAGAGTTTTATAGTTTCTGGTCTTATGTTTAGATCTTTAATCCATTTTGAGTTTATTTTGGTGTATGGTGTTAGAAAGTGTTCTAGTTTCATTCTTTTACAAGTGGTTGACCAGTTTTCCCAGCACCACTTAACATATGGTGATTTAAATGTTTCAATGCTATTTTTTTGGTTCGTCCCACCCTTTCCTTCTCCCACTGTGTCGGCAAGACTGTTTTCTATGTCTGCGTCTCCACTGCTGCTCTGCAAATAGGTTAAGCAGTACCATCTTTCTAGATTCCATATATATGAGTTAATTACAATATTTATCTTTCTCTTTCTGACTTACTTCACTCTGTATAATAGGCTCTAGGGTCATCTACCTCATTAGAACTGAGTGAAATGTGTTCCTTTTTATGGCTGAGTAATATTCCTTTATGTGTATATACCACTATTTCTTTATCCATTCATCTTTCTATGGACATCTAGATTACTACCATGTGCTAGCTATTGTAAATAGTGCTGTAATGAATATTGGGATACATGTATCTTTTTCAATTATGATTTTCTCAGGGTATATGCCCAGTAGTGGGATTGTTGGTCATTTTAGTCCTAGTTTTTAAATAAATCTCCATACTATTCTCCATAGTGGGCTGTATCCAATTTACCTTCCCACCAACAGTGCAAGAGGGTTCCTTTTTCTCCACACCCTCTCCAATATTTGTTGTTGTTTTGTTGTTTAGTTGCTCAGTCGTGTCTGACTCTTTGTAATCCCATGGACTACAGCACGCCAGCCTTCCTGTCCTTCACCATCCCCCAGAGCTTGCTGAAACTCATGTCCATTGAGTTGGTGATGCCATCCAACCATCTCATCCTCTGTCGTCCCCTTCTTCTCCTGTCTTCAGTCTTTCCCAGCATGAGGGTCTTCTCCAGTGAGTCGGTTCTTTGCATCAGGTGGCCAAAGTATTGGAGCTTCAGCTTCAGCATCAGTCTTTCCAGTGAATATTCAGAGTTGATTTTCTTTAGGATTGACTAGTTTTGTCTCCCTTCAGTCCAAGGGACTCTCAAGAATCTTCTCAAATGCCACAGTCCTCCAATATTTAATTGGAAGATAATTGCTTTACAATATTGTCCCTTTATTTTACCCCCAACCTGCTCTCACTTCCTGACCAGTAACTTTGCTGGTTTTTATCCTCTTTCCATTTTTATGTTATTCTTGGATTTGAACTGTAGGGGAGGAGAAAGTTTTCCTTGACCTTCTTTAGGGTCTTTGGTTGGGTCTGAAAATTAAACTGACAAAGACAAGTTAACAGAAGAAAAACATACACATTTTATTGAATTTTCACATGTACATAGGAACCTTCAGAAGAGAATGAAGACTAGGAAGTAATGAGAACAGGAAACTTGCATACCTTTTAGACAAACAATAAATTTGTGAGGAATTTACAAGACAAAAGGGTTTGGGCTAGGGAGAGTAAATGGTGAAGAAGAAACTAGGAAGATTAGTTTAACAAAATTTGTTTGCAGATTCTTCTGGGCTGATAGGGGATTTATTTTCTTTCTTTAGGCTTTTTCTACATTTACTGGTTCTTAATTGCTTCCAAATAAAAATTGTATGTCAAAGAGACATATTTTGGGGTGATGTGTTCTGGTTTCCTTCAAATGCATGCAATATTTTCACAACTACAATAATGACACCTCTTAATGCATTTTTCTTACATCGTAAGCATCTTGGCAATATGTCATGTCATATCCCTAGTGTCCTTCTCTCCTTGACATTTCAAACATCTCTGTATTACATTGTTGAATTGTCACTGTTCTACTCTCCTTCAGCAACTACATTGGTTTGAGTAACAGGCAGCTGTTGCCTTGGTGCATACCTAAGGCAGACCACCACATACTATTGTGTAGATTCTTCAGTGCATAAGAATTCTGGCCAGAAATGTGAAGAGGCTTGATATACAGCCCTTGCTACTCCTTTAACATCATCAGTTAGCCATAGTGCCCCATCCATTCAATGGGAGAGCTTTTTCCTAATTCATAAAAAGGTGCTGAGTGGGCCAGTTGCAGCCATGCCTAAACAGAGCTCCTGTATTATAAGATAGTATCAGGAAATGCTGGTTTACGTTCATCATGTTTTACTATCACATTCTCAGACATAAGTAACTGCTTGACATTTGGTAAAATTTTCAGCTAGGTAAGTGATTCAAGTTGAGTTCCTCAGGAAACAGATTCTGAGATTTGCATGCAGATTTTTGGGGACCTGTGCTTGGGAACAGCACCTGAGAAGAGTGAAAGAAACAGAACTGGGCAAAGAAGTTGAATTGTGATGTTGAAACAGAGTCCTCAGCAATCCTAGGATGACTTTCTAAGTTGTCCCCAATGACCAGAATTCCCTCTTAACCCTGTACTCTATTGTCTATAGTCGCTGGATGCAGGCTGCTCCCAGAGTGGACCTGACTGGACATGATGGTTCTCTTCAGCTGAGAGCAGTTTCTGGACAGGGGCATAGTTGAGAACAACCCACACGCACAACACCTGGTGGAACAAAGGGCTCAGTACTGAAGTGGATTTGGCACACCACAGCATATGCTAAAGTAGCTTCATAACCACTGAGTGACTTTTTCTCCACAATGGGATTAATCAGGTTACCACTATTTGCTTTTGGTTGCAGGAACACCTGATAGAAACAGAATGCTGCTGCTGCTGCTGCTAAGTCGCTTCAGTCGTGTCCGACTCTGTGCGACCCCATAGACGGCAGCCCACCAGGCTCCTCTGTCCCTGGGATTCTCCAGGCAAGAACACTGGAGTGGGTTGCCATTTCCTTCTCCATTGGATGAAAGTGAAAAGTGAAAGTGAAGTTGCTCAGTCATGTCCGACTCTTCTCGACCCCATGGACTGTAGCCTACCAGGCTCCTCCGTCCATGGGATTTTCCAGGCAAGAGTACTGGAGTGGGTTGCCATTTCCTTCTCCAGATAGAAACAGAATAATCCCAGGAAAAATTCAAGCTTTTTTCTTAGCGCACCTCAGAGATTGCAGTGAATACCAGGAACATAGATCCAGTAAACGAAAATTGTCTGAAAATACAGGTTGCAAGTTGTATTTAATGACTGTAGGCTTGAAAATATGTTTGTCCTCTGTTGGTTCCATGTTCAAGAAAATATCTGTCTTGGTTATGATGGGGCAACATAATTAAAAAGCAAAACCTTCTTGCAACCCAGAAAACGTTTCCTCAAAGGTGAAATTTACTGAATAAGCGTGAAACTTGTGGTACCACATTGGTACCAATGTGTACCAATGGACAGACAATCCACCCATGAGAGACTGCAAAGACAGAAAGTAATCTTACCCCCTTATATAGTCAACAGGTACAACCTGTTACATCACACACAGTTCATCACAGCTTTACCCAATAATTGGAGTGACTATCTTATTGGCTTTATCCAGAAGAAAAAGAAACTGCTTATATCTTTGTAACAGGAGGTACTTTTGCAAACTACAGCAAAGCAACCATCAAACTTGGGCTCTTACCTTACTGAAACTGGGAGATAGTGGAGCTGTAACCCTTGAAATTTGAATTTCCAATTCACAGCTCAGAAATGTACTTGAGGAAACATTTCTGAGTTGTGAGACTGGCAAGAGACTTATTTAGCTATGAAACAGATTTACATATGTTTGGAAAGCATGGAGAAAGAAATTCTGAAAGAAAAAAGGAAAAAGGGAGAAGTCTCTTCCCTAATTTTCAATAAGGAGAGTTAAGCCTCATTTTTATTTTGTAATTGCTATCTCACTGTATATGTGGATGTGTTTAAGGCCGGGTCTCCTTAAAATGCTGAAAATGTTTAGAGACAACAAGAATTCAAAGCCATCTGCATATCAAAATGTCAAAAAGTTTTTTGGGCTGACTTCTTGTCAGATATATGGTCATTGTTTTTAACCTCTTACTATGAGCAATGATGTCCTTGTATTGAACAGGAGAAGGGTGTTCACCAGAATTATCTTTAAGATGCGTTCCAGGAATGTTTTAAGCCACCCATCCATTTTGGGTTAGTTGAACTTAAAACTAAACAATATTATTTTAAAATTTATTTAACTGGATTTATGTACCAGGCAATGAGTTGGCACCGTCAACGTCTCCAAGTTCTGGAACTCCCAGTCATCAGATGTCTTTCACCCACATAAGGATCAAATGATGGTGCCAGTGCAATCTGCACATTAATGTTGGCAAGGCTTGATTTACTTTGTATTTAATTTAGATAAGTATAAGTCCTAGTATTTTCTTCCTACATCCTCAGAGGACCATTGCTCTAATTCAGTAGTTTAAGAAAAATGTATTGAATGCTTGTTTTGTATCATCATAGGGTTAAGTTTGAAACATACAAAAATGAATAAGATGAATTTTGCAGTCTAAAGTAGAAGGCATACACACTTAAAGACATGTATCAATGTAGGATAGTAGGTGCCAAACATATTAATGGAGGATAAAGTGTAAGTTGTAGGTTTTGGAAAGGCTTCTTGGAAAGGATAAAGTCTGAACTGAATTTTTCAGAAAGAATAATGGTTAGTTTAGTGAAGAGAGATGGAAAAGACTTTTCATGTAACCAAAATGTGACAGTATGAAACACCATGTGGTATCTGGTGGATTTCAAGTAGTCTGATAGTCCTAGAGTATCAACAAAGAGAAGTGGAGTAGGCAGAAAGGAAGCCAGCGATATAGATAGTAGCCATGGCCACACATGCCAAAGAGCCTGGACCCTATTCAGATGGCACTGGAAAGCCAATAAAGCTTCATAGTGGGTAGTCAGGTTTGTACTTTGGGTAATTCCTTCTAGCTACAATATGGAGGGAGTATGGACATGAAAACATACCACAAAGTCATGATAATCAATTTAAACATGGTATTGGATGGCAATCAGAACAGACAACCCAGAAGTAGACTGAAGTACATGTAAGAATTTTATAAATGACAAGAAGGATAATTCAATTCAGTAAGAAAAGGATAGTTAATGAAGAAAATAAAAAGTAGACCATGTTTTATTTTTAAAACCTCATTTAGCTTTGTACACACTTATATACACATATAAACTAAATTAAAAAATACAGAAAGACTGAATACTTAAACATTAAAGAAAAGCAATAAAAATCTTAACCAAAAAATTAGGAGATTACATGTACAATCTAGGTGTTGGAAAGGTCTTCTTAACCAATGCTGAGAAGACACACATTGGTTAAATGAAAATAGCATAATGTATAAGCAAAACTACCATAAACAAAGTCAATAAATAGATAATGTAATAAGGGTAACATCTGTAATACGCTGGTTGGGTTTTCTGAGAAGCATGATGAGTTTGAGGTGCAAGAGGTTTATTGGAAAATAACACAGTAGAAGAAAAAAGGAGGATCAGGAGGTAGGTCTACCTCCTATCTGGCAGGAGGAGACCAGATATAGACCTAAAAAAATCTCAACCAGCCATGGGGCAGCTCTGGAGCAATGACTGCCTGTTGGAAGAGTTCTGTCATGGTGAAAATGTCCAGGGCCATCGGCTGGAGATGGCCCAAAGAAAAGAAGCACTTGTCCTCAGCTATCAATGCCTCACTCAGTCATTGGCAAGGGGCTTCCTCAAGAACAAGACCATGGATCAGAAGTTGGTGGACCCTGAGTAACTGGACATCTGAAGGCTATCAGTGAACCACACATTTTGTAGCTGGAAAGTGAGTCCTTTATTGAAGAAGAATCTGAGTGTGGCATCTCTGTTTGACATCTAACTTACACACTGAGAAGAAAAAGGCATTCAATCCAATAGAAAATTAGGCAAAGCACATGTATAGACAGTTCACTAAAGATTAAGTCCACATGGCCAAGAAACATTGAAATGATGTTTAAATATGAAAAGTGCAAATTAAGATAACAATGGAATATAATTTTGTACCATAAGAGGCAGAAATTAATGAGAGCTACAATACCCATTGGAATGGAATATAAAGTGCTGTTATTCTTTGGAAAATCTATCTGACATTATCTATTAACATAATAAAATACATATACCCTTAGACTCAAAATTCTACTCCTGGGAATCTATCTTATGGAAATGAAATGATTAATTCATAAAGACATGGGTACAAAAATGATTGTTACAATGTTGTTTATAGTGATGAAGAATTAGAAACAAATACCCACAAAAGGGCAATGCCTGAATTAATTATGATATATACATACCATGGACAATCTTGCATCTATTTAACAGAATGAATTTGTAGATACTGAGGAAGCAGTGGTAGGATCCTTACAAGGTATTATTGAGTGGGAAAAGGAAATTTCAAATGAGTATGTATAAAAATATCTCCCCTTGCTTTTTTGTGATCCAAAAAATGATAAAATTTATATGTGTATATCTACAAATATGAATGTAAATCCAAGCTGGAAAGATGCATACTAGATTGCCAATTTATCTTGCAAGGAGTGGGAGGATTGGGTAGGTGGAGGAGAAGAGAAATGTGCAAGACAGGTAAAAGAAGATTAAAAAATTGTACCAAAACATTCATAAGATCACATTTATGCTATTATTTCTAAATTTCTTAAGAAAGGCAAAATACAGCTTGCAGGAAAGAAATAAGAATATGTCACAGAAATGGAAATAACAATACAAATTTTATTGAAATATACAACATTTTTTAGTTTTGCAGATTTAATAGATGCCAAGAATGTTTATTTGTTACATAGATCAAACAGTATCGGCCAAATGAGCCAACAGCATGAAAAGAATAGGGCTTTGATAAACTTATGTGTCTGTATCACTCAGGAGTTTAGATTCTACTGTAGTAACAAATGGCCTCCAAATCTGAGGGACTTATGACAAAGACTGCTTTCTTGCTCATGTTTCATGTTCATTGCAGATTGACTTCAGCTCCTGCTCCATGCCAGTTTCAAGATTCAGCCTTTACTGCTGAACCGCTGGGGAACCTGTGGTAAGTACATACTAGCTATAAAACTTCTATACACAAAGTGTTCTTCTACTCGTCTTTCACTGACCTAAGCAAGTCACATGGCTGAGCCTCCTGTGAATGGGATGAGGCTGTATTAATGCTCCCACAGGGAAGGATCAGTGACCATCTCCCGAAATAGGATGATCTGCTCTATGACAAAGAGTATTAATGAAGTATTTGTATGTGATCATACTAATGAATGTTATTAATGATTGGCGAGTTAAGGGAATTAATGATGAGAAAAAAGAGAAAATATTTTTTATAATTCAGTAGGTGCTTGTTTCTCATCCACAGGTAAGAAACACATCTTTTTATTTTCATTTAGTTTCAATCACAGATCACAGACTATTTTTTATATTTTCAAAACACAAACTAAAATTCTTTTAATTTGTATTGTGCATATAGGAAGAATTAAGGTAGATGGAATGGTAAAATGCTATTTTATACACATATTTTATTTTTCTGAAGTTTAGAATTCACAGCAGTATGTTTATCAAACATTAGAAAAGTATTCCTTTCTTTAGAAACGAGAGTCTGAAAGTAATAGTGTTTCGTACTTTTTGTTCAGAGTTTAAGTATGTACTCATAAAGAATCTTCCAAATAAATTCTCTCTGCAGCTATGAATTTAGTTATTGAAAAATCATTTTGGCTAGGAGATACTTTAAAGAAAACTCTGTAACCTCTTACTACAGTAATTATAGTATTATACTATGTTTGTTGCTTGTTATCTCATTTTACAGTTTAAATTATAGTCCTTTGCTATTGCTCAATATTTCAGGTGATTCTTTTAACATGTTTTCCCCTCTAATCTTTTGAAAACAGTTGTGACATTATCTGAACAGTTTCACCAGTACATTTTATATAGAAGAGAGAATGGCAAAATTCCCAAGTGCAGTGCAACAGCTGTTGCTCCTCCACTGTGGGTTAAGGGTAGAGGTGTTGTATCCATGGTGACCTATGTGAGTCAAAGAGGGTGGGAACTATGAGATTCTCACAGGGGATAATGACAGAGCAAATGCTAGCAATTGAGCTTTCACTAGACATTTGGCTTCAAGCAAATTTTTTTCTTTATTTTTAATTGAAGGTTAATTGCAATGTTGTGTTTGATTCTGGCATATATCAACATGGATCAGCCATAGGTGTACATATATTCTCTCTTTCTCAAGTGGATTTTTAAAAAGCAATGTATTCACATTCTAAGTTCCTCATTTTTATAAAGCACATAAGCTTGTGCTAAACCAAAGAGCTATACACCTGAAAACTTAATTGAAATGAAAGTGTTTACAAAAGACAGCATACTTTTACTCTTGTTTTATATTTTAATTTAGAACATGCATTATAACTTTCTGCTTATTTAAATATTGTACTCTGCTTCTTCCTCCCAAAAGATTTGAGGTAGGATATAACAAAGACATAATAAGATTAATAAAATAAGTATAACAGTAATATATCATCAGTTCAGTTCAGTCACTCAGCGGTGTCCAACTCTTTTTGACCCATGGACTGCAGCACACCAGGCTTCCCTGTCCATCACCAACTCCTGGAGTTTACTCAAATTCATGTCCATTGAGTCTGTGATGCCATCCAACCATCTCACCCTCTGTTTTCCCCTTCTCTTCCTGCATTCAATCTTTCCCAGCATCAGGGTCTTTTCAGATGAGTCAGTTGTTCGCATCAGGTGGCTAAAGTATTGAAGCTTCAGCTTCAGCATTAGTCCTTCCAATGAATATTCAGGATTGACTTCATTTAGGACTGACTGGTTTGATTTCTTTGCAGTCCAAGGAACTGTCAAGAGTCTTCTCCAAAACCACAGTTCAAAAGCATTAATTCTTTCGCCCTCAGCTTTCTTTATGGTCCAGCTGTTACATCCATACATGACTACTGGAAAAACCATAGCTTTGGCTAAACGGACCTTTGTCGGGAAACTAATGTCTCTGATTTTAATATGGTGTCTATGTTTGTCATAGCTTTTCTTCCAAGGAGCAAATGTTTTTTAATTTCATGGCTACAGTCACCATTCACAGTGATTTTGGAGCCCAAGAAAATAAATTCTTTCACTGTTTCCATTGTTTCCCCATCTATTTGCTGTGAAGTGATGGGACCAGATGCCATGATGATCTTAGTTTTTTGAATGTTGAGTTTTAAGCCAACTTTTTCACTTTCCCCTTTCACTTTCATCAAGAGGGTCTTTAGTTCCTCTTGCTCTCTGTCATAAGGGTGGTATCATCTGCATATCTGAGGTTATTGATATTTCTCCCTGCAATCTTGATGTCAGCTTGTGCTTCATCCATCCTGGCATTTCGCACGATCTATTCTGCATATAAGTTAAATAAGCAAGGTGACAATATACAGCCTTGATGTACTCCTTTCCCAATTTGGAACCAGTCCATTGTTCCACGTTCGGTTCTAACTGTTGCTTCTTGACCTGCATGTAGATTTCTCAGGAGGCAGGTAAGGTGGTCTGGTATTCCCTTCTCTAAGAATTTTCCACAGTTTGTTGTGATTCACACAGTCAAAGGTTTTGGCATAGTCAATAAAACAGAAGTAGCTGTTTTTCTGGAACACTCTTGCTTTTTCTGTGATCCAGTGGATGTTGGCAATTTGATCTCCGCCTTTTCTAAATCCAGCTTGAACATCTGGAAATTCTCGGTTCACATACTATAGAAAATTAGCTTGGAGAATTTTGAGTGTTACTTTGCTAAGGTGTGTGAGATGAGTGCACTTGCGTGGTAGTTTGAACATTCTTTGGCATTGCCTTTCTTTGGGATTGGAATGAAAACTGACTTTTTCCAGTCCGGTGCCCACTGCTGAGTTTTCCAAATTTGCTGGCATATTGAGTGCAGCACTTTCACAGCATCATCTTTTAGGATTTGAAATAGCTCAACTGGAATTCCATCACCTCCACTAGCTTTGTTCATAGTGATTTTTCCTAAGATCCACTTGACTTCACATTCCAGGATGTCTGGCTCTAGGTGAGTGATCACACCATTGTGGTTATCTGGGTCATGATAATCTTTTTTTGTATCGTTCTTCTGTGTATTCTTGCCACCTCTTCTTAATATCTTCTGCTTCTGTTAGGTCCATACCATTTCTGTCCTTTATTGTGTCCAAAGGAAAAGAGTATAAAGAAATACGACTCTATATTTTCTTCCAGTGAGTCCTATGATACTAACAAGCTTAAATAAAGTTCACATCTTGGTGAAATTGGAGGAAGAACCCCTACCACATGCAAATAAATTAGATTTAGGTGGGAGAGAGAAGAAGCCTACCCTTTGTTCATTCCTACATGGCAAGTGTCAGACATCAGGAGTGTGTTTGATTTGAAGAGGCCTATATTATACAATCATACATAGAAAAGTCTCAAGTTGTTAAATAAAATAGATAAAAGAAGAGATACAAGTTTTCCCAGGGGCATCATTGGTGCCATTCTGGTGATAATTTCTGTAAATGCCTTTGTGGCTTCTGTATCAGTAGGGAACATAACTACAACCTGAGCTCCAACTCTAGGATCCATGTCAAAGTAAGTTAATACATAGGAAATAAATCAACACTGTCTATTTTTAAATGACCTCTGCCCTGATCATAGAGGCTGTTCCCAGATGATTGGCCTGTGGCTCCTGATAGTGTACTTTAGCCTCAGAATCTACATGGAGTGATTCCTGAGGGGGTGTGCTATTGGACAAACACCTGGGCATTCTGTTCTCCTGCAGGTAAAAAAGGTTTTCCAACACCTGGATGAAATAGCAGCCATCAGACCCTGAAGAATATTGGCTGTAATTAGTGATGTCTTAAATATTGATATTTATTGCCTTTCAGTACCTGGAAGATTTATTAAACTGGCGAATTTAGACCTATCATAAACAATTTGCAACTGATTTTTTTTTTTCCTGCTGTGAGGCTTGCAGGATCTCAGTTCTGCAACCAGGGATTGTACCGAGGACCAAGGCAGTGAAAGTGTAGAATACTAACCACTAGGCCACTAGGGAGCTCTCATTTTTGTAGTACTGTTATTATGAAATGGAGTA
This sequence comes from Bos javanicus, assembly GCF_032452875.1. Taxonomy (NCBI): domain Eukaryota; kingdom Metazoa; phylum Chordata; class Mammalia; order Artiodactyla; family Bovidae; genus Bos; species Bos javanicus. The sequence goes on from NC_083869.1 coordinate 86,374,323, forward strand.
TCCTTGTACTTAGAAATAAAATTAGTTGATTTTTATGTTTTAATTACTAAAATATAAGGGATGAAGGAATGCCTGTCAAGAAAAGGAAAATCTTGAATTTTAAGAGGTTATATTAAGTTTTGATTATCTTTTATTGACTTAGCATGTATTTTGCTGCTGTTATTTAGTTGCTCAGTCATGTCCGACTCTGTGACCCCATGCTGCTGCCGCCGCTGCTGCTGCTAAGTTGATTCAGTCGTGTCCGACTCTGTGCGACCCCATAAATGCAGCCCACCAGGCTCCCCTGTCCCTGGGATGCTCCAGGCAAGAACACGGGAGTGGGTTGCCATTTCCTTCTCCAATGCTTGAAAGTGAAAAGTGAAAGTGAAGTCGCTCAGTTGTGTCCGACTCTTAGTGACTCCATGGACTGTAGCTTACCAGGCTCCTCTGTCTATGTTACCTTCAGGCAAGAATACTGGAGTGGGTTGTCATCTCCTTCTCCAGGGGATCTTCCCAAACCAGAGATTGAACCCATATCTCCTGCATTGGCAGGCAGATTCTTTATCACTGAGCCATCTGGAAAACTAACATCTATTTGCTCTACCATAATATTTTCCCTACAAATTACCCTACAAATCGCTTTTTTTCTAACAAATCTAAATGATTAACATGTATTGGGGAATTCTGTAACTGAATATAAAGATATATGTGGCTTATTTGAAAATGTTGTACTTGTATTTCAGTGCATCTTTGTTGTTCAGTCGCTAAGTTGTGCTCGACTCTGCGACCCCATGGACTGCAACATGCCAGGCTTCCCTGTCTTTCACTATCTCCTTGACTTTGCTAAAATTCATTTTCGTTGAATCAGTGATGTCATCCAACCATCTCATCCTCTGTCATCCCCTTCTCCTTTTGCCCTCAATCTTTCCTAGCATCAGGGTCTTTTCCAATGAGTCGACTCTGGAGAAAGGAAAAGATATACCGAACTGAGTGCACTGTTCCAGAGAATAGCAAGGAGAGATAAGAAAGCTTCTTATGTGAACAAGGCAAAGAAATAGAGGAAAATAATAGAATGGGAAAGATTAGAGATTTTTCCAATAAAATTGGAGATACCAAGGGAACATTTCATGCAAAGATGGGCACAATAAAGGACAGAAACAGTAAGGACCTAACAGAAGCAGAAGAGATTAAGAAGAGGAGGCAAGAATACACAGGGGAACTGTACAAAAAAGGTCTTAATGACCCGGGTAACCATGATGCTGTGGTCACTCACCTAGAGCCAGACATCCTGGAGTGTGAAGTCAAATGGGTCTTAGGAAGCATTACTATGAACAAAGTTAGTAAAGGTGATGAAATTCTAGTTCAGCTATTTAAAATCCTAAAATGCTGATATTAAGAGAAGAGGTAATTGTGCCTAATGTGAGTGGTTCCAGATTTGAAGGAGTGGTTCTTCAGAATAGGTAAAGTCTCTAGGACCATCACGAGACTTGTATGCTAGGAGACCCTTGTGTAGTAGGAAGAACCACAAGCTTTAAAGTTGTCTGGGACTCCTATCCTGGTTCTGTCACTCTGAGCAAGTGAATTGACTCTTTTGACCCTTAGTTTCCTTATCTGTAGAGTGGAGAGAAGATTTCTTCATTGAGGATTATCTGGTCCATATTAACAGAAAGAAATTATAAGTTCTCCTTCCAAATGTGATTTCTTGGTAATGTATGGAAAGTCTTACTATTCTCACTGGATTTTTCTTAGGCCCACAGTTCTGGAGTGGCTAACCTGAACTAGAAGGACTAACTTGACATATCTGGTCTTTGATTCTGGGCTTGGTATTTTCAGGTTTGCTGGATCTGGCTAGGTTCCCATCAGTTTTTCAGTCCAATTCTCGATTTCATGTTACTCCAGTTTATTCTAATTTTGCCACTGCTTGTTTCGGATCTGCTCTGATTTTTGCCCTAGAATGGAATTCTAGGATCCTTAATGATAAGAAGTTCTTAGTGACAGAGCCATTTTTCTTTATCAGAAGCAGTTGTTTTATTCAGTGAGAGGACTGCAAAGGTGAAGATTCTGTCCACAAGTATTTACTAAACACTTTGTACCAGGCATGGTTCTGGGAGCTAGAAATACAGCGATGAGTAAAATAGGTCTTAATGCACATGAAGATTGTATTGTGGGGCAGAGACAGGAGGGCAGCGTCATAGAGAAACAATTCCCTGGACAGGACTGTTTATTTACAGTAATAAAATCTTATGAGAAAACAAAACTGAGTAATATGCATAACATAGTATGTGTGTGAGATTGAAGGGGCAACTTGAAATTTGTGGTTAGAGAAGGCTTCTCAGAGGTGGTGATGTTTGAATTGACAATTTATGATTCTTATTCACATCCCTTCCGCCATTCCCTCCCACTCAGCTTCCAATTTGCCCATCAAGTGATTGTCACATTACTTGGTGAAAGATTGGATGGCAGGAGTTGTGAGTGATAGTAAAAGTGAGTGATAGTGCAGAGTTTTCTTTTTTTAATGAAGGTGTAGGAATGTGGCTATGGTTGCTGACCTAAACGAACCTGGTTAACCTTTCTCTCAGTCTTGCCAGTGGGGCCACAGAGTAGAATCTGTGCCTGGGTAGGAGCAGGTTCAATGGAGAGTTCTTTTTAGTTTTTAACTGAAAATATGAATATCAGGAGAAGCCTTCTGAGCTTATGCTAGAGGACCACAGAGTGAAATCTGCTAGATCAAGGTCCAACTGTATTCTCACAGCATAATATATAGACAACAGTCTTTATGAACAGATGCTCAGAGCAGAGATTCAGAAGTGTGTGTATGTGCATGTTTGCCTTCACATGAGGCTAAGACAGAATGCTGTTAAGGGAGAAAAGAGATGAGAATAACTGGACATTATCTAGTTGAAACAAGAAAAATTTTGTACACTGCTTGCTGTACTTTCTAGTTTATTTTTTTTTGAAGATCACTGACTATAAAAATTAGTAGAGTGACACTAATTTTGATATCAAAAATATTATTAAGGTCATATACACAAATGATTTACATCAGAAATCCCTGGAAATATATTAATATTGTAGAACAAGATAGAGATAACCACAGTTTTACATTTCTCAGGACAACCCCAAAATGGAATTTTTATTAGGGAAACAGAAAGATGAAGCTCTGAAAGCAACTGTAAAAGACTCAAATGAAACATAATAATACTTGAATATCAAAGAAAAACAGTGATAGCTTAAAATAGGGTATATTTGTGAGTATGTCAGTGAAGTTGCTCAGTCGTGTCTGACTCTTTGCAATCCCATGGATTGTAGCCTACCAGGCTCCTCCATCCATGGAATTTTCCAGGTAAGAGTACTGGAGTGGGTTGCCATTTCCTTATTCAATTTGTGAGTATAGCAAGTAACAATATTTCTTATGAAGGCAAAGGACATGTATGGTCATTTTATGAGCTTTCCTGGTAGCTCAGTTGGTAAACAATACTGCCTGCAGTGCAGGAGACTCCGGTTCGATTTTTGGGTCAGGAAGATCCCCTGGAGAAGGAAATGGCAACTCTAGTGTTCTTGCCTGGAAAATCTTATGGCTCGAGGAGCCTGGAGGGCTATAGTCCATGGGGTCACAAGAGTTGGCTACAGCTTAGTGACTAAACCACCACCACCATGATCGTTTTAAATGTGGGTGGCCCTTTTACGTCCTTCCTTTAGTCTGTGGATTATAAGGGCAGTTCAGTTCAGTTGCTCAGTCGTGTCTGACTCTTTGCGACCCCATGGACTGCAGGACACCAGGCTTCCTTGTCCATCACCAACTCCGAGAGCTTACTCAAACTCATGTCTGTCGAGTGAGTGATGCCATCCAACCATCTCATCCTCTTTTGTTCCCTTCTCCTCCTGCCCTCAATCTTTCCCAGCATCAGGGTCTTTTCAAATGAGTCAGTTCTTCGCATCAGGTGGCCAAAGGATTGGAGTTTCAGCTTCAGCATCAGTCCTTCCAATGAATATTCAGGACTGATCTCCTTTAGGATGGACTGGTTTGATTTCCTTGCAGTCCAAGGGACTCTCAAGAGTCTTCTCCAACACCACAGTTCAAAAGCATCAATTCTTTGGTGCTCAGCTTTCTTTATAGTTCAACTCTCACATCCATACATGGGTTATAAGGGCAGATCGGTTGAAAGGAAACATTGAATTTTCTCTCCTGTATTTTTCATCTGAGAAAAAAAGGAAAAATCCATTGCTTTTATGATGCAGTTCTCAGAATCTCACTAGAGGGTGGTGTTGATCTATAACCAGAGGTTGCTAATCTGGTACATTCATTAGTAGGCTGCATTTATATTTAAAGAAAAGGTAAAATGAAGCCTTCTCAGTCTTCCCTAAAAGTTGGTAAATGTCAAGTCTGAAAACTCCCAAGGGCCTCATCCAGTTCTGGCTTCTTGCAGCCCCAGAGGAGCCAGATAAAGTAGTGAAGAGATTACTGGAGGAGTTAAGTGGCAGATTCTAATTTCAGCTCCTGCTAACTAGTAGACAAGAAATTAAAGCTTTCTGGGCCTTCTTCTCATTTGGGGGAAAAAAAAAAAAAGGCCTATGCTAGATGATCTCTACATCTCCTTGTATCTCTGAAATTCTGATATTCTAACACATTCTGAGTCTAAAGGCTGCAGAATTTCTCCTGTTCTTGGTCAAAGGAACAAGTAACATCGCAAATTATAAAATTATTAATAATTAAAAATAACAATGTTATAAATGAGATTTAACATAGATTCTAATATTCAGTTCAGTTTAGTTCAGTTGCTCAGTCGTGTCTGACTCTTTGTGACCCCATGAATTGCAGCACGCCAGGCCTCTCTGTCTAACACCAACTGCTGGAGTCCACCCAAACCCATGTCCATCGAGTCAGTGATGCCATACAGCCATCTCATCCTCTGTCATCCCCTTCTCCTCCTGCCCCCAATCTTTCCCAGCATCAGGGTCTTTTCCAGTGAGTCAGCTCTTCTCATCAGGTGGCCAAAGGATTGGAGTTTCAGCTTCAACATCAGTCCTTCCAATGAACACACAGGACTGATTTCCTTTAGGATGGACTGGTTGGATCCCCTTGCAGTCCAAGGGACTCGAAGAGTCTTCTCCAACACCACAGTGCAAAAGCATCAATTCTTCGGTGCTCAGCTTTCTTTATAGTCTAACTCTCACATCCATACATGACCACAGGAAAAACCATAGCCTTGACTAGATGGACCTTTGTTGGCAAAGTAATGTCTCTGCTTTTTAATATGCTGTCTAGGTTGGTCATAACTTTTCTTCCAAGGAGTAAGCATCTTTTAATTTCATGGCTGCAGTCACCATCTGCAGTGATCTTGGAGCCCAGAAAAATAAAGTCAGCCACTGTTTCCACTGTTTCCCCATCTATTTACCATGAAGTGATGAGACCAGATGCCATGATCTTAGTTTTCTGAGTGTTGAGTTTAAGCCAACTTTTTCACTCTCCTCTTTCACTTTCATCAAGAGGCTCTTTAGTTCTTCACTTTCTGCCATAAGGGTGGTGTCATCTTCATATCTGAGGTTATTGATATTTCTCCCGGCAATCTTGATTCCAGCTTGTGCTTCTTCCAGCCCAGTGTTTCTCCTGATGTACTCTGCATATAAGTTAAATAAGCAGGGTGACAATATATAGCCTTGACGTACTCTTTTTCCTATTTGGAACGAGTCTGTTGTTCCATGTCCAGTTCTAACTGTTGCTTCCTGACCTGCATACAGGTTCCTTAGGAGGCAGGTCAGGTGGTCTGGTATTCCCATCTCTTTCAGAATTTTCCACAGTTAATTGTGATTCACACAGTCAAAAGCTTTGGCATTGTCAATAAAGCAGAAATAGATGTTTTTCTGGAACTCTCTTGCTTTTTTGATGATCCAGCAGATGTTGGCAATTTGATCTCTGGTTCCTCTGCCTTTTCTAAAACCAGCTTGAACACCTGGAAGTTCATGGGTCACATATTGCTGAAGCCTGGCTTGGAGAATTTTGAGCATTACTTTACTAGTGTGTGAGATGAGTGCAACTGTGTGGTAGTTTGAGCATTCTTTGGCATTGTCTTTCTTTGGGATTGGAATGAAAACTGACCTTTTCCAGTCCTGTGGCCACTGCTGAGTTTTCCAAATTTGCTGGCATATTGAATGCAGCACTTCCACAGCATCATCTTTCAGGATTTGAAATAGCTCAACTGGAATTCCGTCACCTCCACTAGCTTTGTTTGTAGTGATGCAGAAAGGCTTTTTTTTTTTTTTTTAAACTTTACAATATTGTATTAGTTTTGCCAAATATTGAAATGAATCCGCCACAGGTATACCTGTGTTCCCCATCCTGAACCCTCCTCCCTCCTCCCTCCCCATACCCTCCCTCTGGGTCGTCCCAGTGTACCAGCCCCAAGCAGCCAGTATCGTGCATTGAACCTGGACTGGCGACTCGTTTCATACATGATATTATACATGTTTCAATGCCATTCTCCCAAATCTCCCCACCCTCTCCCTCTCCCACAGAGTCCATAAGACTGATCTATACATCAGTGTCTCTTTTGCTGTCTCGTACACAGGGTTATTGTTACCATCTTTCTAAATTCCATATATATGCGTTAGTATACTGTATTGGTGTTTTTCTTTCTGGCTTACTTCACTCTGTATAATACGCTCCAGTTTCATCCATCTCATTAGAACTGATTCAAATGTATTCTTTTTAATGGCTGAGTAATACTCCATTGTGTATATGTGCCACAGCTTTCTTATCCATTCATCTGCTGATGGGCATCTAGGTTGCTTCCATGTCCTGGCTATTATAAACAGTGCTGCGATGAACATTGGGGTACACGTGTCTCTTTCCCTTCTGGTTTCCTCAGTGTGTATGCCCAGCAGTGGGATTGCTGGATCATAAGGCAGTTCTATTTCCAGTTTTTTAAGGAATCTCCACACTGTTCTCCATAGTGGCTGTACTAGTTTGCATTCCCACCAACAGTGTAAGAGAGTTCCCTTTTCTCCACACCCTCTCCAGCATTTATTGCTTGTAGACTTATACCAAATCTTACTAGGGAATCTCAGAGCCATCCTTTTTTTCATCTATCGGAGAATTCTGTGGATAATTTCTGTGCCTTAATGAATCATTCAAGGATATCTCTTGCTTGCTAACTTGCTGGAAATGAGCAAAATATGTTTACATAGGATTATCTAGAGAGAGGAAGTTGAACCATTCATTATCAAGTGTTTTGGGATAGAAATTAAATCCCTTACCTCACCTTGCACTTAGCGAACATGCATCCTATATGTCTTTTCATACTGCTCATGGGGACGACAGAGGACGAGATGGTTGGGTGGCATCACTGACTCAATGGATATGAATTTGAGCAAGCTCCTGGAAAGGGTGAAGGGCAGTGAAGCTTGGTGTGCTGGAGTCCGTGGGGCCGCAAAGAGTCGGACACCTTTGAGTGACTGAACAATAACAAATCCTGTATTTGGTTTGTGAGGAGTCATTCTTTACATGGATTTAGTTGGTTCTGTTTCCTATTACCCTCATGTTATCTAATTCCCTTTCCTTTTCATTTATTAACAGTGCAGAGTGAACTGAAGATTTTTACATGGAACCTGAAGCAAATTATCCAACAACAGGGTTCCAGTAAACCCTGGTTTATCTCTGCATGGACTTAACTTCTAAAGGTGAGAGTCTGCAGTTAACCCCTGATGGTTTGAACTCACCCCCAAAGGCACTGACAGTAACACTCAATACCCCATTTCTTCCAAATTGCTTTGTTTGCAAATGAAGGTTTCTTTTCCCCTCCCCTCTCCCCCACCCCCCGATTTTGTTGCATCTCCAGGGTCGTGTCGAACATCTAAACTTCTCAAAATGTATGCACACGCGAGCGTGCTCTCACACCCCACTCGAGTACACGAGCCCGGCTGGGCCGGCTCCCAGTTAGAGAACACATTCCATTCTTCGCGCTCGGGCACACCCCTCCGCAGTGGGGATTGGTCGGGCCGACCCCCTGTCGGCGAGGCGAGGCTCCTAAGAGGCCCAGACGCCTGCCAATCCCCACGGGCTGTCAAAACAAGTCTTCCCTCCCTGTCACAACAGAGCGGAGTGGAGGTCGCCGCCGCCGCCGCCGCCGCACTTCCTGGGGCCACTGCATCGCGGTCCCTGGGCAGGTGGCGGGTGCCCCGGGCAGCGGTCGCCGGGCTCCAGCCCTTCTCAGGCCGCACGCGTCCCGGCCTCTGCGGCCGCCCGGCCAGGCGACCGGTGCCTTTTGTCTGGCGCAGAGCGGGCGTGTGCATCACATTTCGGACACCTCCCTCTCCTTGTCGTCTCTCCTCCCTCCTGCTCACATCTTCTCCGCCGTCCTCCCCTCGCCGGACTGCCGGCCTCCTGGACCAAAGCCCGCGGACGTCTCTACTCGAGAGATGCCTCCTCTCCAGAAAGTTACCGCCGCCGCCGCCGCCGCCGCAGCAACCGGGCGGTGAAACAAAGTCTGGCCGGGCCGCCTCCCGGTGCAGGAGCGCACCCGTGCCCAGCGGCTGCACTTCGCTGCCGGGCGTGCCGCCTCCCCGCGGGGAGCCCGAACCGCGCTCGGCCATGGCCGAGGGCGCAGCCAGCAGGGAGGGTTCAGCGCCGCCTGACGCGGCCGGGAGCGAAGACGACCCCCGAGTGGGCCCGGATGCCACCTCCGGGGACTGCGTGGCGGCGGCCCCTGGGGGCCGGTGGAGGGACCGTCGCAGTGGGGTCGCCCTGCCCGGAGCTGCGGGGCCCCCGGCGGACAGTGAGGCCGCCCTCCTGGAGGCTGCGCGGGCGACCCCTCGGCGCAGCAGCATCATCAAGGTAAGCGAGGCCGCGCGGCCCCGGGAGCTTGGCTGTGGGTGGGCGGTGGGTGGGTCGTGGGGCTGGGGCAGGATGTACGGTGTCCGGAGGCATCGCAGACTTAGCATTGTTTTCTCCAGTGTCCTTCATTACCAAACCTTCCTTCCTTGTCCGGAGGTTCCCAGACTCAGCTCTTGGCTGTGAGAAGCAGAAGTGACTTTTTTTTTTTTTTTTTTCTCACCGCAGAGGAAAAGTTCCATTCTGCGCCTTTGCGTTTTGATGGATGCTTTCCCTCATTTTCTATGAAAGTTTCTCTAAACCATTGATGTAAGGAGGAAGGCAGAACTCAATATAAATGCAGACCTGCGGGAAGGTCGTGCACTGCTCTCCAACGAAAAGTTAGCTTTCTCCGCACAGTTTACCCTCAAGTGGGAAAAAACCCAAAAAACAAAACATACAAATCTTCGAGGCTCAAACTGTCTTGAGATCTCACGAAGCGTGAACCTTCCTCGTAGGCAGGCTTTTTTCAGTGGACCTTGCGGCAAAGTAGGCAAAGTAAAGAGCGAAGGTGGAGCCTAGAGTTGTGCAGATAGTGTAACCGGAAAGCAGTAAATCCACCAAGCATCACCACTGGTCCTCGTGGTTACCACCACAGCCAGGAGAACGCTTCCCGACCCTTCAACTACCAGTCACGGTTTCTATTTATCCGTTTGGCTAGCCTCATCCCTCCTCTTGTCTCTTTCTGTCTTCCTTCCACTTGGGGCTTGCTTCCTGTTTGAGATTTCATCTTGGGTTCATGACATCGGTATAAGGTCTCCTGGAATTCAGAACCTTTCCACAGGCTTTGGAAGAGGGCCTTTTAGCATAAATGCGTGAGTACATAATCTTGAGTACATGACATTAAAATTGATCTTGGAAGAACATTCAGTATGAAACTGCTTCCATATAAAAATAAGCCAAAGATGAAAATGAAGGATGGACTTGGAACTATCCATACTTACTATTCAATGTGCTTGTATTAATACCTTCAAAACCCTTGTTCAGGTTGAAGCTGTGTATACATCACACAATACGTTTCTCTTTTTCAAGCTCTAAATTGGAACTCCTAGTGCCAGTGTGGGTAGACTGTTCCCACAGTCCATCCAGCTAGCTCCAAGTATGGTCTAGGCTTTTCCCCAATACTGACACATGGAAGTTTAGAGCCAAACAGGGAAATTTCTATATTAAAAGAAGAGTGGGTGGTAGTTGCAAATGACTTGTAGTAGTTTCTATTATTTTGTGACTTTTAGATTATGTGAAGAGGAGTGTTCTCTTCTGGGTATGAATTTGGAGAAAAAGGAAATGATCCCTGCCCCTGCCCCCTTTAACCCATAGATCAGAAAGCATGTTATTTTGAAACTTAAAAAAGCCCACTGTAGACAGTATACATTTTGAAGCCTAAGATGTAGACACTACATGTGTTGTGTGAAAACAATAGCCACAAGATAGTTTAAAATATACCATCATAAAAAGCATTGGGCTTTTTTTTGTTGTAAAAGAAATGAAAGTAACAGAGTGTAAGGAGTATACAAATTCTTGCAGCTAAATTGGTAAGTTTAAAATTTTTGTATGTGCTGGTTGATATTCTTGGAAGGGTCCTTGCTGAGTAATGGTGCCAGTTTAGTTTTGAAATTTCTTTTTGTGACAAAAAAGGAAGGAGGCAACGGAATAGCAACTTAATCCTTTCCCTATTTAATAGTAAAATAAACATTTAATAATTGCCATTTAAAATTAAAGATACCAGAATATGAAGTGAATTCTTATTATCAGTTAGCTTTATTGAAAAATTATTAATATATGCATATGATAAAAACAAATGTTGCAAAGGAGTTTGAAGGGAAAACTCCCAGCCACTCCCCATTCCCACTTACAAAGTCCACCGCAGTAGCTGTTAACATGTTCTTGTGTACCCTTCCAGAAATATTCCATATATAAGCATGTGTATCTGTATATATCTGTGGTGAGCTACAGATGCTACTGATTTATGTAATAAAATTTGGCTAGAGTTTTTACAGGGTTTATATATTCAGACTTGCGCCAAACATTTTGATGTCTGGAGAGTTGTCTAAGGTCATTGTGATGCATCTGTTAATCTTCAAGGATAACCTGTAGGTCATTGGTCCTTGGGGTCTATTCCCAGAGGCCTTCATTATCTTCCAGTGGGGAAAGGGACAGGTGATGGGTTCTGTTTCACTCCTCCTCTGAGATCAAGGACATCTCAGAATCTGTCATTCCATGGTTTGTGCACTTTAGCACAATAAAAACGAGAGTTTCTGAAAAAGGTCTAGATCATAAGAAGTAAGTAGTACATGCTTCTCTGTTGAGAAAAAATTGCTTTCTTTGTTGTTTTTCCAAGAGTTATTTTTATTTGGCATTGAAACATACACAAAAAGAAAGCTTTAGTACATTTTATATTAATCTAACTATTAAATGCTGTTCCAGATAGCCTTAGTACAGTGATAATTGATATTCATGGTCATAACTCTGAGCCACTGAAAGATTGTGAATCATCAAATATCAAATTCTTTTCAGCTCAGTTGAGGGTATTGTTTCTATTCTAATTTGACTGCTAATTTTCTGTAAACTTGAATAGTAGATAAATCAGAATACTGCATTCCTCTAGCATGCCAGAAAACAGACTGTCTTGTATATTAATAGAAGGAATGTTTTCAGTAAATTTGCCCTCCCTAATTTGTGAAAACATGTGTTTAGTTGAGAAAACAATTTCCTTCTGAGCTGATGAAAACAATAGTATTTATCTTTACACATTTTTTGAAAGTCTTTCTACTGAATTATGTTTCTTCCCTTATATGCCCAGTTCTAAATTTTGAAAAATTTAATGTGAGAGTTAAACTATGTTCTCTTTAACCTGTCCATTTTCCCCTGTGTTTTTCTATGTAATTTTTTGTACAGCATTGACATTTATAAATGTTGTATGTTTTTTGGTAAGTGTATTGTTGTATACCACAATATTATATAAACTCCATCTTAATTGCTTCTTTATGACATTTGGTTTAAAATGACAAGTTTAGTTAATTGCAGGGTTGAGAATATCTAGTAATTAGGTACTGTTGTACTTTCAAATATACTTCTACCTAAGAAATTAGACCAATAACTATCTGGTATTGATATAAAATTTATGTATTTAAAATATTTAGCATTCTAGATTGTAGTTTATCAGTATTACTCTATAATAGAAATTGTTTGCTCCCTATACTATTGGGTTTGCCAAAAAGTTCATTTGGGTTTGTCCATAAGCTGTAACAAAAAATCTGAACAAACTTCTGGCCACCAAATAGATGATGGGAATTGAGGTACATACATGTTTTAAAAATAGCATATTTTTAAAGCAAGACTTTTAAAATAAGTCTCTCAATAGTTGAGAGACTTCCCTGGTGGTCTAGTGGTGAAGACTCCACATTTCCAGTTCAGGGGGCTTGTATTGGATCCCTGGTCAGGGAACTAAGATCTCACAGACTGCAAAGCCAAGGAAAAAAAAAAGCAAATGATTTATCTCCCGTTATATGCAATGTATTGAAGAGTCCTACTTTTTCCCATTTCCTTCTGCTTCTACTTCAGTATGAACTCTTGAGAAGAAATTATCACTTGGATCCCATGGGCATAAGTGTGTGGGTTGAAGACAGAAGTTGGAAATGAGGTGCTGAGATGTTCACTGAAGCAGCTAAAGTAGTGACTTCCATGTTGTCCATGTTTCTTATATCATGGCTGGTCTCATTCTGTCATGTTCATTGTGATTGTGGGGCTGATGTAGTGGGTTTCTGAGCTGCAGCCTCAAAGATGCTCCTTGGGTACCTGCTGACCCATATCAAAATTATGGCTCTCCTCAGAGGAGCAAGGGAAATTTTATTCACTTTTATGAAGTACTGCCTAATGTGAGTCAGGTACTAAACTAGGAGCTTTCATACATTATAATCACTTAATCCTCACAGCAAACTCTCTGAAGTAGAGAAAGGAGGCATGGAGAGCTCCTGATACAATGTGGAGTCAGGATTCATACCCATGTCTGAAAACTTGTGGTCTCATGCTGATTCTCAGATGCAGAAAGAGCCACGATCCATGAACACATTTTAGGTTAGAAGTAACGTGAACATCTAAGAAAGTGGCAAATTCTTGGGCTCCAAGGTTTGTGGGTAAACTCTCTTTTCTCTGCTTCACCTCTCCAATTCAGAACAACTCGAAATGGATGACTCTAGAAAGCTTCCTTTGTGGCTCAGCTAGTAAAGAGTCTGCCTGCAATACAGGAGCCCTAGGTTCGATCCCTGCGTTGGGAAGATCCCCTGGAGAAGGGAAAGGCTACCTACTCCAGTATTCTGGCCTAGAGAATTCCATGGACAGTCCATGGCATCGCAAAGAGTTGGATATGACTGAGCAACTTTCAGTTGAGTTCAGTCAGAAAGAGATTGCAGACGCTCTTGTCTTTGGTCATTTTGTTAGGCCTGCACTGTGCTTTGAAAGGCAGAGAAGCTTGGCAGATGTTCTACTTGTTGTCAATATATGAAGGTCACACCTGTTCTTTTATGCCTGACCCACTTCTCCCCTTCTCACGCAGCAGTTTGTAAAGGATTGTATTCTCTTTTAGACTCATTATGGGGCATAGTAAAAGTGAAAGTGAAAGTCACTCAGTTGTGTCAGACTCTTTGCGACCCCATGGACTGTACAGTCCATGGAATTCTCCAGGCCAGAATACTGGAGTGGGTAGCTGTTCCCTTCTGCAGGGGATCTTCCCAACCCAGGGATCAAACCTAGATCTCCCGCATTGCAGGCAGATTCTTTACCAGTTGAGCCACAAGGTAAGCCCAACAATACTGGAGTGGGTAACCTATCTCTTCTCCAGAGAATCTTCCTGACCCAGGAATTGAACCAGAGTCTCCTGCATTGCATGTGGATTCTTTACCAACTGAGCTATGAGGGAAGCCTATGCTATATGGTGCATAGGAGTATGTATTACTCTAGAGGAATAATGAAATAAGGGATCTTGTGTGGGAGCTCTGAAAATATTTTTTTATAGGGACAATTATGAAGGGAATGAAGTATAATTGAGAAATAACTCAAAAATTTTAGACACACTATAAGTTAAATAGGCTTCTGTAACTTGGCATGGGAATTAATCAGCATTTATAGACTCTTTTGCCTGTAGAAATATGTTAAAAGTTCTGAAAAATCAACTTATGGGTAAATGTTAGATAAACAACCTGGCCATAAGTGTGTCCTGGTGGTTTCCATTGTGGATGCCCCTCCTGAGGTATGATTCATAAATGGCATTGAACTTCTTGCATGGATTTGTTTTGTTGTGCCAGTAACTTCAGTTAGAGTATTAATTTTCCTGAAATTTCCATAGAAATGTGGTCACATTTCACCTTAGAAGTGGTTGTTTCTCATAGTAGTGCCTTTCTGATGTGATTTCTTACAGCATCTCTCAAGAGAATTCAGAATAAAATTTAGATAAAGAACCCTGTATTGTTTTGATGAGAGACTTTTAGAAGTACCTGTTGATTAGTGCTTCCTATTATTATCAGAATTTATAAGAATTTTTTTCCTTCTTGAAAAATGTATTAAGGTTTAAAAAGTAGAAGTTAATTGCATAGCCAGTGAGAGGCTAAACATACATTGCAATTAAGACTGAAGAATTGTTTTCTCAGCCTTTCCCCCTTTACAGTAGAGTAAACAGGTAATTAAATTTTGTACAGTAAAATGTCAATTGAACATATATTTCCAAATAAGACCTTAGGTACCACAGGCTATTATGAGATGACATTGGGGACAGCTGATTTTACCTTTGGTACCACAGAACAAACACTCCATTAATGCTTCTAGGTAATGTTGGAGCAACTGGTTGGGCAGTAGGCTGGGGAGTAATTCAAAGAAAGAATTACGGCAGTAATTCCTGCTCCCCCAGTGACTGTTCAGTTTTAATAATGGTGAATGTTAAACATAATTCCATTTTCAGGATCAATATCTAAAATGAGACCTGTATAAAATTGTACATTAAAAAAATTATCAACTTAAAATGACTAAGAGGCAGGAGTAAAATTCCTTTTTGAGTTTTCCATTGGGATCTCACCACTAGTAAATGAACCATTGATTACTAGATGGAGAGAATAATTTGATTGCACTTCCAATCTAGGGTAATAATAAATCAGTAAACCTGTTGCAATGGAACCTGTCAGTTCTACATAATTTCATATTTTGATGTTTTCTAATGATGTAAAAAAAGATATATTTGTAGCTTTTTCAAATCTTATTTATCTTTGCAGGGCTTCCCAGGTGGCACTAGTGGTATAGAACCTGCCTGCCAGTACAGGAGACATAAGAGATTAGGGTTTGATCCCTGGGTCGTGAAGATCCCATGGAGGAGGGTATGACAATCCACTCCAGTATTCTTGCCTGGAGAATCCCATGGACAGAGGAGACTAGCAGATTACAGTCCATAGGGTTGCAAAGAGTCAGACATGACTGAAGCAACTTAGTATGTATGCATGCACGTTTATCTTTGCATCCCAGTTCATCTCGGTATCCTACTTACTATGAAGGTTATGATAGACAGAATTTATTGTAATTAATAAATTATAATATACAATAAAAACAATTAGAACTGAATGGTCAAGTTCTATAATGACAACATTCTGTCTTAAGTCTTGGCCAATGTATTGTGTATTTCAGCTAACATTTGATGGCAACAAAATAATAATGTGACAAAATATTGGAATAGTCCCTTGGATTTAAATTAGAATTTGATTTGTAGTTTAATCTGTAGCATTTTATGTGGATGTGTAAGAGAGATATAATCTAGTTTATTTTCCACAGTACCATTATAACTAACCTCACTAATAATTAATCTAGCATTATTTTGGAGAAGGAAATGGCAACCCACTCCAGTGTTCTTGCCTGGAGAATCCCAGGGACGGGGGAGCCTGGTGGGCTGCCGTCTATGGGGTCGCATAGAGTTGGACACGACTGAAGTGACTTAGCAGCATTATTTTGAGACAAGTAGGATTGTATGTGATGAGTAGAAAGTAATCATTATTTATATTATCATTATCACTCCGGAAAGAAAGGCAAGTTAATTTTGAAAACAATACAGTCCATCCAAAATGAAACAATATATCAACGAAACTATTTTAATAAGTGCACTTAGTTCCCCAAAATTTCTTAATTTGTGAATTTGTGAAAGTGTATGCCTTTTACTGGAGAAGGCAATGGCAACCCACTCCAGTGTTCTTGCCTGGAGAATCCCAGGGATGGGGAAGCCTGGTGGGCTGCCGTCTATGGGGTCGCACAGAGTCGGACACAACTGAAGCGACTTAGCAGCAGCGGCAGCAGCAGCATGCCTTTTACTGGCAAGGATATTATGTTTTTCCTTAACCATACAACTTTGTATTCAAAATACCTTTGAAAGATAATATCTGCTTTCTTAATTCTTTCACACTGACTTGTTCAAAAGTCTTTTAAAATGTGCTAAATCTGTACTAGACTAAGCGTGAAAAGTGAAAGTGTTAGTTGCTCAGTTGTGTCCTACTCTTTATAACTCCATGGACTGTAGCCTGCTAGGCTCCTCTGTCCCTGGAATTCTCTAGGCAAGAATACTGGAGTGGGTTGCCATTCCCTTTCCCAGGGGATCTTCCCGACCCAGGGATCGAAGCTGGGTCTCTGAGCCACCAGAGAAGCCCAGACTAAGCACCAGTGGCATATTTAATTAGGCACACTTGTATCATTGTATGGTACTATGTAATGGGTAGAAACGATGGTGGGATTATATCTCAGAGCACCTTCTCTGTGAGATGTTGAGGAAGGTAAATGCACAAGGAGGGCAAAAAGAGACCGAAAACAAACCTCCTTTACTGTTAGCTGGGACCAAGATTACAAGGCAGAACTCTAGAAAAACTGGACTTGATCATGTTATAGGTACTTCCTTTAAGGCTCAAGTGATTTCAAACCAAAGCAGGCCAAATAGCCTGTGTCCTTAAAATCCACATCTCCCATCTCAGATCTGACATGTGAGAATGAGGGTGGGCTGCCCAGAAGAGCACCCCATTGGGCGAGAGAATAAGTAGTCAGCAGGAGCAGAATGTGTTTACCCTCTATGCCTCTCTAGGCTTAGGCTGGGTTGGGATCTGAGCTCAGGAAAAGGGCAACTATGTGAGAAGAGACCGTGTAAACTGCCTTGCTCTGTTCCCTTCAGGTCAGCCTGTTGTTGGGTGAGGTGATATAGAGGAGACCACGCTGTGTGCACTCTGACCTTTATCTTTGAAAACTTCACCTCCATAAAACAGAGTCTATCAGCCCTTGAACTTGCAGTCTTGTAATCATTTACTAGTTTTTGGAGGAGATAGTAGGGGCAGAAGTGGCAGAGTGGGGTGGGGTGGGGAATGAAGGTTGGTAGTCTGTGCTCCCCCTGGAGACTGACATACACGCTTCAAAGACACCTTCAGCATTTGGTGAACTCCTTTTTTGAAATACTTTGGAATTATTGATTCCATGCTGTAATTAAATAGTATATATTTAAATATGTTATTAATAATTAAATGCTTTATTTTTATGTTTAATAGATAAAACACCCAGTACATCTTGCAGAGATTTTCCTATTGAGAAATTTTCTTATAATGACAGCAAATGCTTATTTAAGTTATGAGTCTGGCATTGTTCAGTCAATGTATATTCATTCATTAAATCCTCACAATAACCTTATGTACTTAGTGTTTTTACTTGTTATTTCCCTTTTCACAGTTGGAGAGATACTAAATGACTTGCCCAGGGTTACTTAGCTAGTAAATGGCAGAGCGAATAAATGGACTCAAATGGTTTAGCTCCATAGGTTGCTTTTAATCTTTATACTATACATCCTGCTAAATAATATTGATTTAAACCTTAGCTAGTAGTCATGAAATAGGAGACATTATATAGCTACCTTAAAAAATAAGTTTAGCTGACAAGTCAAAAAGAAGAAATTCTGAAAACAACTTTGGGAAACTCTATTAAGGACTCTTTGCGTATGATTTTTTTTAGCTTCTTAACCTTTCATGTAAAATGCCCATGACTTTACAGTAATATTGTACTCTGTTCCACTTTTGCTTGAGAGAATGGAATTTCTCTTAGTATATTTTTACTCTTTTTCAGAATAAACATGTTTACCATGAAGCAACAATTTATGATCCAACTTTGCTATAAATTATACAGGCTAAGGATGGACTGTTAATTAATGCAAACTGATATGATTTATTTTATAGTTTGATAGTTTTGTCTTCCAGCATCAATAAATCAAAAAGATGTGCCTGAGTTTTTAATCCAGGGAAGTTGCAATTTTGATAAGTGATAGTGGATATGATGCTGTATGATTCAGATTTCTCCCCAATTACATTTGAGGTAGGTGAGTTCATCACACATATGAGGAATATTTGAGGAATTCCATTAAACTGAAAGTCTGTTTAATCATTTAATTCCTTTTTGAGGGGTGGAAATTTCAAAGTCAATATGTGGGAAATTTAAATATGTGAGTATGTTGTAAAATGACTGTGCTCGTGGCTACTTTATTGTGTTGATGGTAACGAGTCCATTCTGCTATGCAGAGATACAGTACTATGGCCAAATGGTACCCAGAGGTTTATCCCCATCACTTGGAGACTGGCCAGGGTTATAGGCACAGGCTGCTCTTTGTTGAAACACTCCTCATATGTCAGCTTTAATTATCTATCTGTGGTTATGTTAAATTATTGAAAGGGCATAGGACTTTGGCTTTTTCTTTCTCTTCTCTCTCTCTCTCTCCCTCTCTCCCTGTCTTTTCTCTGTTGCAGCATTTGCACAATAAGACATTTGGTCACATTCTCTTAAAGCATTTTTTTTTTTTAAACAATGAGGCTTTCCCCAGACACCTGAAAGTTACAAGAGTTATTTTTCCTAATACCCTCTTATGTTTAATTAGTGTGGAATCAACCTCGTTTTGTGATAAATGCAGTGGTGTGTGTGTACACATTTATGCCAGACACATTGGAAGTCAGAAACCTCAACGGCAGGTGACCTTTTGATCCCCAGCTTTCTGTCCTATGGCTGAGGTGATGGTATTTATCCAATGACACATTTATTATGAAAGTAATTGCATCGGCTATGAGAAGTCAAAAGTATTAGCAGTTAAGTTACACCAGAAGTTGAGATTTCTATGGTTTGGGGAGAAGAGAAAGAGGATCAATGTATGCTAAAGAGAAAGGAATCAGAGAGGACCATGTTTATAAATGGGCACAGTAATGTTTCAATAAATAGTTCTTTACCTGGATCATTCTGCCAGAAGTTGTACATTTGGAAATACAAAGTTTGGGGATTTTGTTGGCATTTTGGTTCTGGAGAGTCTTTTAACTAACACCTCACTTCATAACAACTAATGGTGAATACTCAGCACAGGGCCCTTGAACCTAGAGATTTCTGGAAAGGATCTAGAAAGAACTGGTCTCGGTTGTTGGGAATGGTTAGCATTAAAGACAAGTTATGTCTGTTTTTTTTTTTTTTTTTTCTGTTTTCCTAGCCCTAGCCCTAGGAAGAATTCGTCAGAGTTCCTCCATCAGCATGACAGGGTCACCAATACAGAGAAATGGCTTCTGGGAAACAAGACATCGTAGAAATTGGTATAACAGAATGGAAATAGTTGTGAGCGCTGGTATTAGCTGTCACAGCTTAAAACAAAAGACTCTATGATTCACAGACGCAGGGGGACTGTGAACTGTTGTGTTCCGACACTCCTAATGGTCTTGCAGAGAGGCAGCCTTCACTGCTGCTCTTGCCCACCCCACTTTCCCAGACTGAACAAGGGGAGGACTTCCAGGGAGGAGGTGACCTTGGAAGGGAGCCTGTTCCTTCTACTTTCCTAATTTTGGGTGGAAGAGCTCATGACCCTTTTGAAGCTGAGAGAGAAAGGACTCAAGAGAATCATTAGTAAAGATTGGGCAGGTAATGGTGGTAGCATCCAACAATTCCCCTCTCCACCAAGTCTCCCTGTAAGCTGGGACTGATGCTCATCTCTTCTCTGGAATGTGCTGAATTGCCAGACCAGCAGAGCTCTTATGCTGTCCGAGTTCCTGAGTGTGGACAAAGGTGACACTGTCAAAGATGGCCAGGATGTTGCTAGTGCCCCACCCAAAGAAGGCATTTGAACAGAGGGACTCTAGTAACAAAAGACTGGGGCAGGGGCTGGGTAAGTGGTGGGAGAAAGAGGTCATGTCCAAGCCAGATCTCTAAAACCAGTATGATGAATGTATAGGAAGAAGAGCACTGTAGAGAACCAACATCTCCACACAGAGTCAGCATTTGGATGCCTGCCTTACAGAGAGAATCAATAGTTCAGTGTTAACCCGGGGAGCAGAGAAACCCAAACCAGTGGGGCCTGCAGCATCCCTATGATGCCATCTTTAGAGAGACCATGGCCTGTCCTATCCATCCTCCAGCCCAACCCTAGAAGGGAAGTATAGGGAGGAAGAGAAAGAGAGAAGTGGGTAGACTAGACCTACCCCCTACTGCAGCAACTACCACCACTGTTTTCGCTTGCTTTGGGGGTATGGAATGGAAAGAAGACCTTGAAATGAACTTGAGATTGAAGTTTTAAATGAATAGGAATGAGTTTTTTAAGGACTTAAAAAAGTGAAAGTCTCTCAGTGATGTCCAACTCTGCGACCCCATGGACTATTCAGTCAATGGAATTCTCCAGGCCAGAATACTGGAGTAGTTAGCCTTTCCCTTTCCCAGGGGATCTTCCCAACCCAGGGATTGAACCCAGGTCTCCCTCATTGCAGGCAGATTCTTTACCAGTTGAGCCACAAGGGAAGCCCAAGAATACTGGAGTGGGTAGCCTATTCCTTCTCCAGGGGATCTTCCTCACCCAGGAATCCAACCGAGGCCTCCTGCATTGTAGGTGGATTCTTTACCAACTGAGCTATATTGTGAAATCTGAGTGAGGTCAGTTATTAGTAATAACTGGAGTACCCAGGGGCAAGGGGATATGAGATGGCATAGTTGGGAGGGAGCTGTTGTGGGAAAAATAAAGCTCACTGGACTTCCTTGGCTGTCCAGTGCTTCCAATGCAGGGGGCATGGATTCGATCCCTGGTCTGGGAACTAAGACCCTACATGTTACGTGGTGCAGCAAAAACCAAACCAAACCAAACAAACTCATTTGTTTGTACTGCAGAAACTTAAGACTGCTTAATTATCCAATTACATTATTATAGAATTGGAGAGCTTGAGATCATTCTCTAATTCTACCCCTTCATTTATTAAGCATGGCTGTCCACCATCTCTCTCCTTCTTCCAGGGAGCCATTAGAGGTATTGTTTATGGCACCATGGATGGGTTATGGAGGGTTATGGAGGGTTCTTTTACAATTTCATGGTGTAGAAGCCCCAAAATTGTCAAGATCTTACATTATTTTTTTAATTCTTATAGCAGTTGGAAAAACATGGCTGTGGTTATCATTTCAACCTTACAGATAAGGAAGCCAAAGCTCTGAGAGGTAGAGAAACATGTTCCAGGTCTCCCAGATATTAAGTATGTCTGTGTTTGGTAGGGTAGAGGTGGGGGAAGGCAGAATTTTTTCCTCCCTATTTTCTTTATTCCTCAAATTTGCAACCACCAGTAACCCAGGTTTCCAAAAAACAATGATTTAAGGATATGTTAATCTGGTTGCATGGGGCCAGAATTAAAGCAAAGTTAAGGTGGTTCAACCTTTCACTATTCTGTGATTAAAGCAACCATCATCAACTGAGCTAGGGACACATATTTAAGTTGAAAGTCAGAAGGATCTAACACACAATGATAGATTTGAGGGGATTGCTTTGGCATACTTTGGAGGTTTGGGTTTCTTACTCTTCAAAAGCTACATTTTAGAAACCCTAAATATTAGTTTTCTATTGTTGCTTTAGCAAATTATCACAGTGTCTTTAAACAGTATATATTTGTTATCTTATAGTTCTAGAAGTCTGCAGCCTGAAATGTGTCTCACTGTGCTAAAATTAAGGTATTGGCAGGGCTGTGTTCCTTTTGGGGTGTCCCTGGTGGCTCAGTGGTAAAGAATCTGCCTGCAGTGCAGGAGACCTGGGTTCCGTTCCTGGTTTGGAGAGACCCCTGGAGAAGGGAATGGCAATCAACTCCAGTATTCTTGCCTGGAGAATTCCATGGACAGAGGAGTCTGGTGGGCTAGGGGAAAATCCATTTTCTTGCCCCTTTCAGCTTCTAGAGTCTGCTACATTCTTTGGATCCTGGCCCCTTCCGTTTTCAAAGACAGCAACAGCCAGTGAAGTCTTTCTCACATCATACTACCTTACCCTGCCCCATGCTAACTCTTCTCTCTCTTCCATCTTTAAGTATCTTTGTGATTACATTGGGCTCACCTGCATAATCCAAGATGATCTTCCTATTTTAAAGTCAGTTGATTAGTAATCTTAATTCCATCTGTAATCTTCTTTGTCATGGAACCTAATATGGAACCAAATGGAACCTAATGTGGAACCTGTCATGGAACCAAACCATGAAACCAAATTCTAAGGAATAGTACATAAAAATCTTTGGGGACCATTATTCTATCATATCCTGGTTTCAGAACTAGGTCATTGTTGTTGTGATGATTTTTTCCCATTCTAAATGAACTTTATTAAGATTCTTTAAATATAAATATAGTTTGTTACAATATAACAGTCTACTGGATTAAGATTTAGGATTTTAATAGTAGTTTTAATAAAATAGTTTATGGATCTTAGGAGCATTTAATTTCTAACTAAATCTGCATTTTTACTTTAATATGATATACTTTTTATACTTTAAAATATAGAGCTTTAGTAGACAATTAACTAAAAGAATCCTTACAGTTTACCTCATAATAGTTGAATCTACCTCTTAACAGGTCTGAAAATGGACTTAGAGGGATTATTGATTTCCTCAAATCATAAAGCAAATTGATGGAGAACCAACGTCTTCCAACTTCTTATGACCTGAACTTCATAAGATTTAAAAAGAAGGGGATCCAGATATCTGGATTTTATTCTTAATATATTCTTCATAAGAACTGAAGAATGACTTTCAGGTTCTCACAACATCCTTGTGCCCTTGACTTGACTCTGAGTAGAATGTACTTCTGAAAACTCTCCGGGAAAATTGATTCAACTGATCTGTCTTTGGGGCAGATGTCCTCTATTATCTTCACTGTTAAAAGTTTAAAACTTTATATAAATTATAATGAGGAAGAAGAGGTGATGTTCCAGACTGAGGAAGATTTTTTTTTGTGGTTAAAAATGTAGGTTTTTTTTTTTTTCTTTAAGAAGTTTTTTGATGAGTCCTCATGGCTAGTGTGTAAAATTAGTTATTTAATTTACCTCCTTTTAACTTAACTGAATAAGTTTCAATAAAGAAATTATATTGTAGAAGCTACTCATAAATAGCCATACATAAAACACACCCTTACCTGGGTCAGAGAAAGGGAGTTTCCAGCCTGTATGGCAATGCAAACTGTTAAAATAAGAATAAACCCAGTTTTCTCAGTGGTGCATATATTAAAGAGTAATTTCCAGGCAAGCTCACATCATAGAGAACCAATTGCTATCTGGTTTCATGGACAGTAATATCAGCTTATGCAATGTTTTCCATTGTATAAAGCCTATTAAAAAAGCCATAAGAGAAAAATAGCATTCACCACTGACATTAGGATTAACTGAGAATGGGGTGGCATTAAATAAAATGTAAAAAGATGGAATCATAATTTAAAAAATCCTGGATCTAGATATTGGATATTTATTTGAACAACATAAAAACTTTGTACTGGATATTTTTGTTGTTCTGTACTCTTTCAAGAAAAGTCTGGAGAAAACCAAACAGTGATTTAAGTCCTTTAACAACCATGTGTAATATGTCATTATCTTTTAAAAATCTGTTTTCTTATGAGGAACGAAACATTGTTCTGAGGCTTCTTATGAACATAAAAGCTCAGCTTTGTGTTTATCTGATTATGTCTTAAATCCTTCTGAACTCTTATTCATGGTTTCAGTTTTGATTTTTAGATTTTACAGTTGAAAATGACTTGAACATTTTAAAGGACAAGTGGATGACTAAGGGAGATTATTTGTCTTATTCCTATAAGGATCTTAGTGCTATGACCCTCAAGGGACTGTCTTTGTAGTTTTCTTCAAATACTCTTCTTTTGTCATTTGGATGTTTTCCTTCATTCTGTTTCATCTTCTAGAAAGTGTCATTGGTAGTACAAACAAAAGCATTGTTTGCTTTAGTGGCTGGCTTGATCTACATCAGAATTTTAAATTTCACTATTAAAAGTCTTTATTGAAAGAGGAATTTAAGTGAGAATATTTATACATGAATCTTTGAGCCTTTGTAATGAGGGAGTTCACGCTCCATATTTATAAACACTTGCATTTATTGGGAAGCTAAGTTGCTCTAGCAAACATATGTTGACTGGAACAATATTAGAAGCTATCTCTAATGAGTAACGTTCTGTAACTAGGCTGGTTCTTCTCAATTAAGTAAGTAACTCTGATCCATAAAGAAGTTCAGGGATCCAGTTTCCTTTTGTCTCCCTTTTGGTCATTCTCTAGGATGGTTTTCTCCCTTTGATTAAACCGGCCCCCCATCACATCCCCCTTCTGTACCATACGAAGAGGGAAAAAGAAAGGAGGGAAACAACTTTATTTTAAGGAAGTTATCAGTAAGTTGCACGTATCACTTCTACTTTTATTCCATTGGTGTATTGGTGATATGGCTACAACCAGCTGGGAAATGTAATCTCTACCTAGGTAGTTATGTGCTCAGCTTAAAGTTTAGGAGATTCTTATTAGTAAAATGAAGAAAAAGAGACTGTTAGTTTTGTTAAAATAATTAGTCATGAAATATATTCTTAATTGAAGAAGGAATCAAAGTGTTTTGTGATATGAGGGAATTAAACATTACTCTGATCTATTTTGGAGTTCCTATTGTTTGATCTGGTTAGGGCAACTGATAAGAACATGGCTCGTGTACTACTAGGTCTTATTCCAATACCTGTAATGAACCAGTTAACTTCACAATTATTTTTCATACACATGAACTGCACTTTGCATCCTGACTCAAAATTCATACCACATGTGAAATACAGAGAAACCCCAAACAAGATCCTGAGTAACAACTGTGTTTGTGGGAAAGAGTCTGATGGTCTGTCTCAGGTGAGCCTTTGCTGGGTGTCAGGTGCCGTAAAAGCACCAGAATAAGAACCCCTGTGGATGAGGGGATACTGGCCTCCACTCAGCAAGGGGCTCCTTCTCTTACAAAGGAGCCAATTTCATTTTCAGGTTGCTTCTGTTGTTTGAAAAACTTATGTTGAGCCCAAATCAAATTCTTCCATGATGCATTTCTTAGTCCGATTTCTGTCTCAGGAACTGGAAAGAGTAAGTTTAAGTTCTCATGTGACAACTCTTGACATACTTGAAGGGAGTTATATGGAAGTCTCCTCCCACACTCCACTGCGGTAATGACCCCTGATATTTAAGTGCTCACCAGTTTCCAGACACAGTCCTAAGCACTTGATATGTTTTAACTCATGAAATTCTCACTAGGCTTATGAAATGGGTGACGTCTAACCTATTTTCATAGATGAGATTGAGGGACAGATGGGTTAAATCATGTGCTCATATTCACACAGCAAATAAGTGGCATGTTCTGATTTGGCAGTGTTTAATTTAAAATGCCCTTTGACTACAACATTGGTTACTATACTAGGGGCACTGTGGTCCACTATAGTAGAGTGTTTTAGCTCCATTTTTCTGGAGATTATATTTCTATGACTATAATCATCACAGGAATTTTCCTTCTGGAGGTTAAAAAAAAAATAACTCAACATGTTTCATTGACAGCAGTTTAGCAAATTGTCCTTGTATTCCACACGCTATGCTTCTGAATTTGGGAGGATCTGATGGGTTGATTGAAGGCAGGCTTGCTGTGGCAGCTGCGTTAAATTTTAAATGATATATAAAGTCATTGTACTTTTCTTAAATAGGGTGATTTTAGTTGATTTAGTCAGTAGTTATTAAAAGAAACCTTCCTCTCTCTACCAGAAAAGTTCTGTAAACCAACCAGCAGAGTTTGTAATCGTTACCATTTTTGCTCCTTCTTCTCAAGACAGTTGTACAGTTTTTTTGCTAGAGGGTCAAGTGTGTGCAAAGATGGATTTCAACTTCCTCAAATTCTAGAATAAAAGAATGAGCTATTCATGAATTTAATGTAGCTCCACTTAGTTTACCAAATGATTTTTACATACTTACTCTGTTATGGTGTAGTGCTATGTGCTCGGCCTCTGCTCTAAAAATCTCATATTAATGAACTTTTTTCTTGCTTCAAGTTGATTACATTTTAGGAAAAGCTTCCATAGCCCCCACCTTGGCACTTAGCCTGAAGGGACACCTAAAACTTGGTAAAGGCATCTGTTAGAAATAGCTTCCTCATTAATTTAGCTAAATCTTTCACATTTCATTTTCACCTTACAATTCAATGAAATCTTTGCTTTTATTAAACAAAGATCTCTTACAGCTAATTCTGACTTTTTTTTCTCCTGGAATTAGGCTCATTTTGGGAAATTCTGTGAATATAAACAAAATGTGAATAAAAACTTGACTAAAAGTATTTAAAAAATCATGTCTGACTCAGACTCAGGTTTTCTGTATGTTTAAGTTTCTGTTTTCCTTGTTAGATTGTAAATTCCTTAAAAGCAAGAACTCATTCAAACTGTTCAGTTTGTGGTCTCTAAAAGAGAGGGTGTAATGCTCTGTAAAAATGCAGGCCTAAATAAATAATGACCACTCTTATAATAAATCCTTAAAATTTAGAAAAGAAGTTAACCATGAAATTGGCAGCTATTAATTTGTTGTAATAGTATAGTTAAGGGGCAGTGCTATCTATTTCTTTCTTCAGGCTTACAGTCAAGGCTGCTGACACTCTGAGGAGCTTCTTCCTGATCTTCTTTCTTAGGTGTTGTCACCTACCAGGTTCTTATGAGTGAGACGCAGGTCAGTGGGTGGAAGAGGATATAAAGGATATAACATTTTCCACCTCTCTTAATACTCCTTAGATTTAAATCTGTTATTATAATTTTTGGTATCATGTTGTTATGTTTGTTTTTTAAATTGAGATATAATTGACACATAACACTCTTCTTGTTTCAGGCTTCCTAGATGGTGCTATTGGTAAAAAATCTGCTTGCCAATGCAGGAGATGCAGGAGACGCGGGTTCTATCCCTGGGTCTCCAGGGAAGATGCCCTGGAGAAGGAATGGCAACCCACTCCAGTATTCTTGCCTGGAAAATTCCACAGACAGAAGACCTTGGTGGGCTATAGCCCATGGGGCCGCAAAGAATAGGATACGACTGAAGAGATTGAGTACACGCTCATTCTTGTTTCAGGTGTATGACATAATTCAATATGTCTGTATACTGTGAAATAATCACCACAAGAAGTTTAGTTAACATCACCATATATAGTTGCATTGTAAGAACTTCAAAGATTTATTCTCTTCAGTTCAGTTCAGTTCAGTCGCTCAGGCACGTCCGACTCTTTGCAACCCCATGAATCGCAGCACTCCAGGCCTCCCTGTCCATCACCAACTCCCGGAGTTCATTCAAACTCAAGTCCATTGAGTCGGTGATGCCATCCAGCCATCTCATCCTCTGTCATCCCCTTCTCCTCCTGCCCCCAATCCCTCCCAGCATCAGGGTCTTTTCCAGTGAGTCAACTCTTCGTATGAGGTGTCCAAAGTACTGGAGTTTATTCTCTTAGCAACTTTCAAATATACAGTGTTATTAACTATAGTTACCGTTACATCCCCTGGCTTATTTATTTTATAACTTAAAGTTTGTGCCTTTGACTACCTTCATCCATTCCCCTCATTTCACATCTTCACCCTACCCCCACCCCCATCTCTGGCAACCACCAGTCAAACCTGTTCTCTGCATCTGTGAGTTCAGGTTTTTTGTTTGTTTGTTTTATTCCACATATATGTGTGCATGCTCAGTCACTCAGTTGTGTTGGAGATTTTGCAACCCTATGGACTGTAGTCCACCAGGCTCCTCTGGCCACTGGATTCTCCAGGCAAGAATACTGGTTGCCATGTCCTCCTCCAAGGGATCTTCCTGGAGGAAGATTGAATCCAGGGTCTGCCGCATGGCAGATGGATTCTTTACTGTCTGAGCCACTAGGGAAGCCCAAGAATATTGGAATGGGTAGCCTATTCCTTCTCCAGGGGACTTTCCCAACCCAGGGATCAAAGCCTGGTGTCCTATGTCTTCTGCATTGGCAGGTGATTCTTTACCACTGAACCACCTGGGAAGCCCACATATAAATGATATCATATGGTATTTGTCTTTCTCTAACTTATTTCACTTAGCATAATACCCTCTAGGTCCATTCATGTTGTCATAAATGGCAGGAATGCCTTTTTTATGGCCAGATAGTATTCTGTGGTATATATACCACAAATTCTCTATCTGTTCCATCGATGGACACTTAGGTTGTTTCTGTATCTTAGCTACTGTAAATAATGCTGCAATGAACATGGGAGTATAGATATCTTTTTGAGATATTTTTGTTTCCTTCAGATAAAAATACCCAGATGTGGAATTGTTGGATCTGCAGCTTCCTTTATTAAGCACTCTGAAAGAATTGGAAGTTTGCCTGGAATTCTTGTGTAGACCAATCATGGATTTAATCTGAATTAAAGATAATGTATTGCTGCTGAATGACATTGGGTCCAATCCAAGCCGCCACCCCCAGTAAACTTAATTGAGTAGTCCTGTGTTGTTGGATGATGCTGTAAACCTTTTCTGTAGAACATAAAGGAAGTATTCTGCTATGTGTTATATTCTACAAGATTATATCAGCTATAACCTTGATTTCAACAAGAAGGAACTAAATTAGAAAATATGCTGGGAAATGCATCATCCTTTGTTTATTCTTTGTTAGTCTCATCTCACCAACTCTGAGAGAGAGACACCACGTATTAGACTTTACTTGTGTTCCTACTAACACTTAGTAGGAACACATAATTTGATTTATTTCTCTCCTAAAATTGAGTCAAGATGACTTTTTGTCTTACATAGTCTTGGAAGAAGCCTTTATCTGAGTTAATGCAGTCTGCCGTTGCTAGGTTTACTTTCCTTAGTAGGAACTTAAATCTTTGGGTGACAGCTTGGGCAGAGAAGGAAATGCAAACTTGAGAATTTGATCTGGGATCCTGGCATCTCATCTTTGCTGCTTACTAACTGTGTGATCATGAGCAAGTTTTAAAACTTTTCTAAGCCTCAGCTTCTTTGTTGATAAAATGGGATTTAATGGCTGTTTTGCAAATTTGCTATAAGGACTGGTGGTGAGGAATGTAATAACTATATCTATGGATATATTTGAGATATATTTCAAGATATACCTGAAAAAGAGAGGATTTGGCAATCCATTTAACTAGCAGCTCCTCTATTAAAAATTCTGACTATTGGTCAGCGGTGGAAAGTCTGTAACTACAAAAAATTTAAATACATGGTTTATATGCATTCCTGGTAGCTGTGGTCAGTATTTCCTTCTGAGTGGTTTTTCACCCAGCCTTCCAAGAGCAGTGTACTAGTGTTATAAGAAGCAGTCCTACTGGCTGCCACCATTTCTTCAGCAAACTGTGTATGACATTCATTCAGTCACATTATCTCCTTCTGTTATCTGAGAATACCTTGCCCACAGTTGTGTAGGTTAATGTGTGTGGATGTGGACCATGTGTGGCATCTGAGCTCTGACATCTATGTACAGCCTTATTCTGTGAGCTACAACTAAAATAAAAACAGTGTTAAATCTTTAGGTAATTATATATAAAGAAATTTCTTAGTTATTATAGATTTTGACTTTTTCATTCAAATGAAAACTTGAGTTGATACATAATAATACCACATATGCCAGAGCCGGGAAGGAGGTGGACATGGTATCTCATTATTCAATGTTTTTATATTATTAAATCTTTAGATATATGTTGAATGTCTCTGTTGGAGCCAAGGCCATTGAAATTTGACTCTGCTAATAGCCTTTTTGGCAATACTGATAAATTTTTTTCATGCCATGATATACTTGGCAAACTTATTTTTAATGATTGATTCATTCATCTGCTCATTGATGCTTCTGTTATTTGTGACAAGATTATATTTTGTAATACAGAAATTCAGAAGTGGCACAGACATACTTTATACCCAATGTACTAAAATTATTCCTATTTGGAACAACAGACTAGTTCCAAATAGGAAAAGGAGTACGTCAAGGCTGTATATTGTCACCCTGCTTATTTAACTTATATGCAGAGTACATCATGAGAAACGCTGGGCTGGAAGAAGCACAAGCTGGAATCAAGATTGCTGAGAGAAATATCAATAACCTCAGATATGCAGATGACACCACCCTTATGGCAGAAAGTGAAGAGGAACTAAAAAGCCTCTTGATGAAAGTGAAAGAAGAGAGTGAAAAGTTGGCTTAAAGCTCAACATTCAGAAAACGAAGATCATGGCATCTAGTCCCATCACTTCATGGCAAATAGATGGGGAAGCAGTGGAAACAGTCTCAGACTTTATTTTGGGGAGCTCCAAAATCACTGCAGATGGTGACTGCAGTCACGAAATTAAAAGACGCTTACTCCTTGGAAGGAAAGTTACGACCAACCTAGACAGCATATTCAAAAGCAGAGACATTACTTTGCCAACAAAGCTCCGTCTAGTCAAGGCTATGGTTTTTCCTATGGTCATGTATGGATGTGAGAGTTGGACTGTGAAGAAGGCTGAGCGCTGAAGAATTGATGCTTTTGAACTGTGGTGTTGGAGAAGACTCTTTGAGAGTCCCTTGGACTGCAAGGAGATCCAACCAGTCCATTCTGAAGGAGATCAGCCCTGGGATTTCTTTGGAAGGAATGATGCTAAAGCTGAAACTCCAGTACTTTGGCCACCTCATGCAAAGAGTTGACTCATTGGAAAAGACTCTGATGCTGGGAGGGATTGGGGGCAGGAGGAGAAGGGGATGACAGAGGATGAGATGGCTGGATGGCATCACCGACTCAATGGACATGAGTTTGAGTAGACTCTGGGAGTTGGTGATGGACAGGGAGGCCTGGCGTGTTGCAATTCATGGGGTCGCAAAGAGTCGGACATGACTGAGTGACTGAACTGAATTGAAATAAAATAATAATCCCCAATAGAAAGTGGTTGTTATAAGAGGGTTTAGATCTGAGCTAGATGATTAAAAATGCTTATTGGATAAATGAATGCATCCATGTCTGTATATGTGTTTGCTGAACACTGCCATACTCCCGGCTTTGTCCTTCTCTGTGTTCCTGATCTCATGAATAGCACTACCGTCCCCGTGGTTGTCATTGCTAGTGACCTGGATGTCATCTTTGCTCCCTCCTTCTCTCTCCCATCATATCTGATCTGTTACCGTGTTCTCTTGATTCTGTCTCCTGAATAGTTCTCACTGCTATTCTATTAATACTGCTGGCTACTTCTACACTTAGCTTCTATTACCCATGGCATCTTCCTCACTGACTTTCTGCCTCCCACCACTTCTTTTTCCTAATCTGTTATCCAGAATAGTAGCTAGAATCATATTTCTAAAAGGCAAATCTATTTGTATCATTTCTGTCCTTAAAACTTTGATGACTTCTCAGTGGCCCACAAGTAAAGTACAAACCCTTTCATTTAACTCAGGAAGTTCTGATACAACATAGATCTTCCCTTATCTGTCCAGTTCCATCTCCTACCATTTCCTATGCTCATATTCTGTTCTGTGGTATGCTGTTCTGTGCTTAGTCTCTCAGTCATGTCTGACTCTTTGCAACCCCACGGACTGTAGCCTGCCAGGCTCCTCTGTCCGTGGGGATTCTCCAGGCAAGAATACTGGAGTGAGTTGTGTTGCCCTCCTCATTCCGTTCTATGAGATGACACTATATACACAGCATAGGGCCCTCCTGATAGCTGATGAATATATATTAGCTATTTTTATCTCTCATATGGCTTCTCTGGAAGTGGCATAATTGGAAAAAAAAGTTTTTAGGAGCATTAAACAAGGAGGTGAGAAGGGAGAGAAACTCATATTTGACAAGAGGATATAATAAGTATGGGTAGGTGCTGACAATTAAATGGATAATGAATACCATGATACAGATTAAGAAATTATTAAATCCAGTAAATGCTTGAAAAACCTTTTTGAGGGGTGATTTTTGAAAAATAACTCAAGGTAGCATATGAAAAAGGACTCTGTTGGATCTTAAGTTTGTTGTTTCCTGAGATTATGATCTAGTTCAGAAAAGTTGCCAGATATTCACTCTTTAAGGTTTACATTGTTTTCCAAAGTTCCCCAAATGGCCATGGCACTGTTATTAAGTGTTCAGTTGGCTACAGAATTTCCTTAAATTGTGAGTTTTAGTCAATGGAATATGATGACTCACAGGGAATGTAACTGTTTTCTGTTTTAGCTTACTGATCTTTGTGTGGTCAAAAGTCTACATTTCTACTACTCTGAGATTAAAAAGTGTATATAAAGCTAACATTTTGTATCTAGCGTGATAAATATTGTTAATAATTTGAGTTTGAATCATTTAGATCATGCTATAGGGATGAAATAGTGAAAATTTTTCTGCTACTGTTTTTCTGTGGTATTGTTATAATTGTTTGAAGATTTGTTTTCATTCAGTTTAGTCGCTCAGTCATGTCTGACTCTGCGATCCCATGGACCACAGCACGCCAGGCCTCCCTGTCCACCCCCAGCTCCTGGAGCTTATTCAAACTCAACGTCCATTGAGTTGGTGATGCCATCCAACCATCTCATCCTCTGTTGTCCCCTTCTCCTCCCACCTTCAATCTTTCCCAGCATCAGGGTCTTTTCAAATGAGTCAGTTCTTCGCATCAGGTGGCCAAAGTATTGGAGTTTCAGCATCAGGATCAGCCCTTCCAATGAATATTCAGGACTGATTTCCTTTAGGATGGACTTGTTGGATCTCCTTGCTGTCCAAGGGCCTCTCAAGAATTCTTCGGCGCTCAACTTTCTTTATAGTCCAACTCTCACACCCATACATGACTACTGGAAAAACCATAGCTTTGACTAGATGGACCTTTGTTGGCAAAGTAATGTCTCTGCTTTTTAATATGCTAAAAGTTGGTCATACTTTTCTTCCAAAGAGCAAGTGTCTTTTAATTTCATGGCTGCAGTCACCATCTGCAGTGATTTTGGAGCCCCCCAAAATAAAGCCTTTCACCGTTTCCATTGTTTACCCATCTATTTACCATGAAGCGATGGGACCAGATGCCATGATCTCAGTTTTCTGAATGTTGAGTTTTAAGCCAACTTTTTCACTCTTCTCTTTTACTTTCATCAAGAGGCTCTTTAGTTCTTTTTTGCTTTCTGCCATAAATGTGGTGTCATCTGCATATCTGAGGTTATTGATATTTATCCGGGCAACCTTTATTCCAGCTTGTGCTTCATCCAGTCCAGCATTTCTCATGATGTACTCTGCATATAAGTTAAATAAACAGGGTGACAATATACAGCCTTGACGTAGTTTTTTCCCATTGTGGAACCAGTCTGTTGTTCCATGTCCGGTTCTACTGTTGCTTCTTGACCTGCATACAGATTTCTCAGGAGGCAGGTCAAGTGGTCTGGTATTCCCATCTCTTGAAGAATTTTCCATAGTTTATTGTGATCCACAGTCAAAGTCTTTGGCATAGTCAATAAAGCATAAGTAGATGTTTTTCTGGAACTCTCTCGCTTTTTTCATGATCCAACAGATGTTGGCAATTTGATCTCTAGTTCCTCTGCCTTTTCTAAATCCAGCTTGAACATCTGAAAGTTCACGGTTCACGTACTGTTGAAGTCTGGCTTGGAGGATTTTGAGCATTACTTTACTAGCGTGTGAGATGAGTGCAACTGTGCGGTAGTTTGAGCATTCTTTGGCATTGCCTATCTTTAGTTTGGAATAGATAGAGTTTTTGAAAATATCAATGTTTCAGTGATACTGTGTGAAACTTTGTGCAAGAGATTGGTTGGTTTATCTGATACCTTTTGTTGAATATCTTTGGAATAGTATAAATACTACATAAAGGATTATCTTACATTGTAGAGGTATTTTGATCGTCAAAATTACCTTTGAACTCAAAACTTAAGAAAACTGACAGTAAAAAACAAAATGTACAAAACATTTTATTTAATAGCTTTGAATTTTAAAATTGAATTCAGTGTTTTAATTTTTTCTGGTTCAATGTATGTTTGATTAAGTAGAATTGTTATTTAGCATGCTGCTGCTAAGTTGCTTCAGTCGTGTCTGACTCTGTGCGACCCCATGGACGGCAGCCCACCAGGCTCCCCGTCCCTGGGATTCTCCAGGCAAGAACACTGGAGTGGGTTGCCATTTCCTTCTCCAATGCATGAAAGTGAAAAGTGAAAAGTGAAGTCGCTCAG
Source organism: Bos javanicus (assembly GCF_032452875.1). Lineage (NCBI taxonomy): Eukaryota > Metazoa > Chordata > Mammalia > Artiodactyla > Bovidae > Bos > Bos javanicus. The sequence goes on from NC_083869.1 coordinate 86,408,634, forward strand.
TCGTGTCCGACTCTTAGCGACCCCATGGACTGCAGCCTACTAGGCTCCTCCATCCATGGGATTTTCCAGGCAAGAGTACTGGAGTGGGGTGCCATTGAGGATTTAAAAATTCTAATGTCTGGGTGATTATGACTTAATAATCAAGTATGGATTTTGGAAAGACATTCAATAATGGTAATTTAGATGTTTAAAGATACATCTTTTAAATCTTCTCATGGCTTTACCATGTTAAACAAACCTTTGTAAAAGTATCCACAGGGTAATGTGAAATGCACATGTTCGGGCAAAATATTGATTGCTCTGATCACTGTTATAATTATGTACATAAGCCAATAATTGGCTATTCTAATTACTATGATTTGGGTAA